>NC_142949.1:0-7500 GCF_046866305.1 Octopus bimaculoides | reverse complement strand
TATATGTTTGTGTGTCTGTGTCTGTCCCCTCAACATCACTTGACAACCGATGGTGGTGTGTTTATGTCTTTGTAACTTAGCGGTTTGGCAAAAGAGACTGATAGAATAAGTACTATGCTTACAAAGAATAAGTCCTGGGGTTGATTTGCTCGACTAAAGGCAGTGCTCCAGCATGGCCTCAGTCAAATGACTGAAACAAGTAAAAGAGTATATATTTGTGCATGTGTGTATGTGTGTGTGTATGTGTGTGTATGTGTAGTTAGGACCCAATCAATCATGGCAAAATAGTTAGTTAGCCTCTAGTATGTGCAGGCTTGTATTGCAAATATGATGGAAGCAAGAATCGAAAATGCATGCAACACACTTTGCTTGTATTGTGATATCATTTACCGAAGATGAGATGCAAAGTAAAATTATAGAAACTATAGAATAGTATGGATTCCATGAATTTTTGTAATGTAGTGAATAACTGCTTCATCTATTCCTTTCGTATATATATATATATACGCACACACACACACACACACAAAACCAAGATGTGCAGTATTCTATCATTTTCTTTGGAAAATTCAGACTTTTTATTTCTCTATATAAAAATGAAAAAATACCTCTATCTTATTTTGTATTATTAACAGGTAGGTGTGTGTGTGTGTGTGTGTGTGTGCGTGTGTGTGTGTGTGTGTTGATATTATGTGATAGTTGTGAATGAGTATTACTGTGATATGAACTGCATCACTTTTATCTCTTTCAGAAATCTGAGTAATCTTCTAGATTTACAGATTGTTATAGATCATATCCAAGTGCATATAGACAGTAACAATCATCCAGATGTTAACAGGTAAGACTTCACTTAACTGATGATATACATTAATGACAACTGGGCTGAAGATAAACCACTCCAATAAGGTGGCAATTTAGTTGGAGAACATTTAGAACACTTTGCATTCTCTTTATGCTCTTTATGCTCTTACTTCACTCTCAGCTTCCTCTACAATTGTATTATTCTCCTACTTTACAATTTTATAACATACGTTAATATTTTGTTACCTCCCCAACTACTTTATTACCTTACCCTTCTATTTTACTACATCCGCCTAAATTACTATTTGATTACCCCCCCCCCCCTACTATTTATTACCTACCATACTTTATTATGTACTTCCCTTACTATGTGAGTACCATCAGATCTTGTTTGTGTGTGTGTTTATATATATATATATATATATATACACACACACACACACACACACATACACACACACACACACACACATACACACATACACGATGGGCTTCTTTCAATTTCAGTCTACCAAATCCACTCACAAATCTTTGGTTGGCCCAAGGCTATAATAGAAGACACTTGCCCAAAATGCCACTAAACCTGGAGCCATGCGGTTGGGAAGCAAGCTTCTTACCACACAGTCAATACAAGGTCATAGGATATTTGAGGACAGATTTGTGTTTATAAAAATCAGATATATAACATAACTTTATTATCAAAAAATGCTATGAGGATAAAAATAGATCTTCTTTTCTATAATGTTATTCAATAAAGCCATCTTCAGCTTCAACAACTGCTTCCGTATGAGATCTAAATCCTCTCCATGCTCGAATCAAGGGGTCCGGGTTCAGTTTGGACATTACTCTGACTATGGCAGCTTTCAAAGAATCTTTGGTGTTATGGGCATGTTCATTGATCTCTCACTCAACAACGCTCCACAAGTAATAGTCCAATGGATTGAGATCTGGAGAATTAGGAGGCCAAATGTTAGGGGTTATGTGATAGGGAACATTTTCAGCCATCCATTCCTGTGTTACTCGAGCCTTGAGTGATTGTGCAGAGTCTTGCTGAAACATACATCTCCTTTCATTGCATACACTGTCTATTCAGGGCTTAACAACTGTTTCCAGGACTTCAATGAAGGCAGCAGAGTTAACTCTAAGGCCTTGTGGAAAGAAGTAAGGAGGCATCACATGTCCTTCATTGCTGACAACCCCTAAAACCATGACAGTTGCAGGAAATTTTGCATGCATAGCTCTTGGAATTTTAGAAGGGTCTGGACATAACCTTCTTCTGTTAACTTTTTGATCTTGATTGAAGTTTTTCTCATCTGCAAAAAACCAAATCAAATCTTCTGCTGGATTTTTCAGTTTGTTTTAGATCTGATATAATGATTTTCTTTTGCTTTTTCTGGCATAAATTGACCTCTCCTCATCATATAAGACTTATATCTGGTGTCTTTATGGACAACATTTCTGATTGTTCCTTCTGACACATGGAAGTCTTTTACAATTGACCTCCTGGATTTTTTTGAGATTGTAATCAATAGTCTGTTGAAATTGCTGGATAAATTCAGGTGTTCTGATTATTTCAGAGCCTTTAGAATACTTTTCACTCTTTGATAATGGTGATGCATTTCCATTTTTGGTCTCTAACTCCTTACAAACTTTGTAGACAAAAGATCTGATTACTTTTAAAAATCAAAATATTTCTAAATCGCTACGCTATGAAATAGCCATGATAACAGCATGCCTCTTCATTTCTTGAGTAAGCTGAGAATCTGCCATTGTTATTTTCTGAAACAAAGATTATACAGAGTTTGCAAAAATGCAGCAATGACCCAAAAGAGGTATGTCCTCAAATACCTTATGCACCCTGTATCTATCTATCTATCTATCTATCTATCTATCTCTCTCTCTCTCTCTATATATATATATATGAAAATGTATTCATATCTTTTATCTTTTTCCAGTCATTGGACTGTGGCCATGCTGGGGCATTGCCTTCAAGGATTTTGTCAAACAAATCACTTCTGGCCTTTGTTTTTTAAACCTGGTACTTATTCTGCTGGGCTCTTTTTTGCCAAACTACTAAGTTGCAGATGTAAATAAAGCAACACTGGTTGTCAAGCAATGGTGAGAGACAAATGCAAACACAAAGACACACACACACACACACACACACACACACACACACAAAACAAAACAAAACATGGCTGCAGTGATGGTGGAGGAGAAGGAGGGGAGGGGGATGAAAACCAGGTATCTGGATGATACTGAGATACTGAATGGATGGCATAGTCCACTATGTGATGTATGGCTGAAAATACACTCTGAAGGAAGTGGAGAAAAATTTGGTCAAAGTACAAAGACTGGGAGAGTGGAACTGAGAAAACCAAAAATGAAAACAAAAAGGTCTGGAAAATACCAGAACAACCATAGTACCAATTCTTATTAGTAACCTTGGCCCTTATCAAGTAAAAAATAAAAATAATAAAAATAATAATAAAGATCATCATCATGAGACCAATGCCCTGATGCAGTACCAGGCAGCAGTTCTCATGGTTCCTGATCTTAATTGATTGGAAGTGTTATCATGTACATTGTTTTGTCTTGGTATAAAAAGATGGCCTACAGCAAATATTCTGCTCAATATCACAGATTTGCTTGTCAGTTGTTTGACCTTAACCAGTTGAGCATGTCCCTTGGTGGCTGACGATATGTGCATCTCTGATCATGAGCAGAAGTAGTGGGGGAGCATCATAGCCATGTATTGAGAGCAATTCTTTGGGTTTTGGATAATTCGCCTCTGGAAACATAGGTCTTTTGTTCAACATCCTTAAACAATCCTTATTCAAGGACCTTTTGAGTAGGATGGGCTACTCGACCTGAAGAAAATTCTCACTGGGCCCCACCTGCAAGGTCATGCACTGTTTATCTCGATATGAGATTACTGTGTCGTGCACATATGGTTGTGATGCATGTGCCTGGTGTACCCTTATCAGACGGGTAGTCATGATGGGTATACTGAGCTTCATATATTTTACCCCAGTATCACTTTGATGGCATGCACTGCTCTCTCTCACTCAATAATAATAATAATATTGTCAAAAAAGAAGTGGAGAAATTGTCACAGTACAAAGACCACAAAATTGAAGTATTCAAGATGTGGGGCATGAAGGTAAAAACAATACCAACAATAATTTGAGCATTGGGCATGATAGAAAAAAAGACATAGAAACAAAAACGTAGATTGTATACCTGGATCCTCAACACTACACACTGTCCAAAAAAATAGCCCTGCTAGGAACAGCCAACATCTTACAGAACACACTATCAATCCAATAATAAGCAAAACAACCCACAAATACAAGACACACTCTATATAGCAATTACCCAGTGAAATAAACTCCCACCAGCAATCCAGATGACTAATGTGTTATACACTCACTACAAAATACAAGCAGCAACACAACAAAAGATTGCACCACACCTCAAGAGAAAAAATAACTAACACACTACAGTACCAGAACGAGTTTGCACACTTCCAACAGCAGAAAAGAACACACAATGCTGTACACACCCCAGCAACATGGAGGTGTAGCAGGTGATGCAGTAGAAATTTGCCTCAAACTACCAAATGTTGAACAGTTATAATAATAATAATAATAATAATAATAACTGAAAGAATATATACTTTCCTTGAACAAAACTATCTTTCCACAAGCTCAAAAAGGTTGTAAAAAAAATTCTTATAGGTGCAAAGATCAATTACTCTTAAATGAGTGTAGAGAATTGCTGGAGCAAAAAGAAGAACCTGAGTATGGCATGGATAGACTACAGGAAAACGTTTGATAGTGTCCCACATAATTGGCTACTCTCAGGCCCTTTAGATATATAAGATCTCTCCTGTCATCTCCAAATTCTTACATAGTAATGGGATGAACCAATCCAGCAACATCAACATCAAATAAGACTCCCTCTCATCATTACTCTTTGGCATGGTATTGATCCCACTCACAAATGAACTGAATACCACCAGGTATGAGGAAAAAGTTTATAATACTACAATAAACCATCTGTTTTATATGGATGATCTGAAGCTGTTTGTTACAAAAGACCAAGCGCTAATAGGGCTGCTAACAACTGTTAAAGAGTTCAGCAATAACATTGGGATGGATTTTGGCATCAATAAGTGTGCTAAAGCGACTTTTGTAAGAGGAAAGCTCAGACAAACAGCTTCCATTAAACTAGATACTGACTCTACCACCAAGGAACTTGACCCGCAAGAAAGTGTAAATACTTGGGCATAAACAAAGGAGATGGTATACAACATGCTACTATGAAGGAAAAAATAAGAAAGGAGTACTACAGGAGAGTAACACTCATACTAAAAACTGAACTCAACTCCAAAAATCGTATTGAATCCATTAACACCTTGGCACTTGCAGTCGACCAATACAGTTTCAACTTCATTAACTGGAATCCTACAGAACTCCCATGCCTGGACAGGAAGACAAAAAAACTACTAATCTCTAAAAACATGCACCACCCTAAAGCAGACGATGAATGTCTGTACTTAGCTAGATGCAATGGGGGAAGAGAAATGATGCAGATAGAACTGTGAGGTATTTATCTCGTACAGAGGACTGGATGCTGCAGCTTGTGTGCAAACACAAAAGCAGCCAAAAAGCACATTCTATTGTCAAGGAAGCTTGCAAATTCCCAAGGGAACTTGGCATTAACTCTGAATTAGATGAAGAACTTGAAACCACTGCCACCAGACAAGCAAAACAGTTCAAGCAGACTACTAAAAAGAACAGGCAGAAACAAATTGAGGAACGGTGGAGTCAGAAGCCTCTGCATGGACAGTATATGCTTTGAAGTCGAAATGCTGATGTAGACCAAGCAACAACCCACCAGAGACTGAGAAGTGCAGGACTGAAAGCAGAGACTGAAGGTTTCATATTGGCAGCACAAGATCAAAGCTTGCTTACCAAAAATACTAGGCTAACATTCTTCAAAACGGTTCTGACCCTAAATGCAGATTCTGTGATGCATCTGACAAAACAAAAGACCATCTCGTCTCAAGATGTCCTGTGCTGACACCAAACAGATACAAAAATTGCCATTATAGGGTAGAAACAGTATTTACATTGGAAAATATGGAAACACTACAAAATCATCACCCTTGCTTACTGGTATGGACATTATCCTGAGCCAGTCGTAGAAGGTAAAAATGTCACTATCCTCTGGAATTTTCTAGTCAACGACAGAATGATTCAGGTTGATTGACCAGACATAGTCATTAAAGACAGGGAAGAAAATACTTGTGGACAAATAGATGCAAGTGTTCTCACTGATAAAAATATATCTGTAAAGGAATTTGACAAAGTAAGTAAATATAAGGACCTGGAAATTGAAATACAAAAGATATCACATCTTAATGCGAGAATTGTTCCTGTTGTTGTGGGTGCCCTAGGTATGATAAGAATGGGATGTCAGAAACATCTAGATAAGATCCCAGGAGAACCATGTCTCAGAGAAATCCAAAGGATTGTGCTCACAAGTACTGCCCACATCTTTAGAAAAACCTTATCAATTTAAATGACTGTTGTATTTCACTACTGCCCCTGTCACTTCCTCTCCCCAAGCTTTCAGATGTCATACTGTAACATCTCTTATCTTTCACTTGCCCTAGGACACTGGGTGAGTCTCAATAAGTGATTACAACAAACATGCAGATTAAAAGTAAATAATAATAATAATAATGATAAATTTTGATAACATTTAAATATTTGTACTTACTTTGGTCTAGAAACTTCTTAGACCAACCAGAAAAATGTCTTTCAAATAGAATGAACAAATGAGGGAACATCTTGCGGGCCTTTGATTTACTATAAACAGCAGCCAAATCACACTCTCTTTCATCCGTCATTTCCAAGACAGTAACACCCACTGTCTTGTAAAGGAACTGGCATAACCCCTATCAAAATGACTGTCCTTCTCCGACACCCCTTAAAAAGAGAAGTATTGAATAATGTAGTTCAGGATTTCCATCATATCAGAGATACAAGGTAATTACAACTGGAATATCTTGAACAATAGCTCTGCTTGATCAAGATTGATCTGGACTTAAACAACAGCCACACATCTTATTCAAAATGAACCACCGAGGGAGCTTTTTTCTGCTACAATTAACAGTCTTATCTCTACCTCCTTCAAAATGATAATGTAGCCCAAGACTCACACACTGTATCATGGCACGATCACTGTCATAATGTTTTTGATCAGAATTGATTTCGTGCTAAACAATAACAAACACAAGCCAAGAAGGGAACCTTTACATGGTTATCTCTACAAGAGATAGCAGCTAAATTTCCCTTAAATCATGCACTAAAAATTTAGAAAACGCAATATGATATCTTAAACTCTATTACATGATGCACTTTTGAATACTGCAAGAGGTTTTCTGCTTGAGATGTTTTTGATCATAGAGGTGATTAATCAAAATTTGTCTTGGAACTAAAAAGCAACTACAACAATCACTCCAAAATATTTTACAAACTTGTTTATTTATATTTTCAGGACAGACATTTTCTTTCATGCAATCAATAAGGATACAATGAAAGTCACCACAAAAGAAGAGCTTGAACAGTAAGTCATTGAAGTTTAATCAATCAAGGAAACACAAGTCCTCAGTGAAAGTCATTTTTT
>NC_142948.1:40012971-40092500 GCF_046866305.1 Octopus bimaculoides | reverse complement strand
ACAAAAGCACGTGGTGAACAATAAGGAATCGGATATTTCTGGATCCGAAACCGAAATCAGCGATTCTGAAAGCGGCGACGGTGACAGCGAGGGTGATTTTACACCAGAATGGAGTAAAAATTAAAACAAACGTTTTTATTAACAATTTTTGTGAGGAAACAGGGTCTAGCCATAGTCTTTCTCAGGAAGCGAAACCTTTAGACTTCCTTTTCATGCTTGTTTCAACTGATTACTGCGGAAACAAACCGTTACGAAGAATGTAAACGAACCGGGAAAAAAAAGATCGCTTGCAGTTTCCTGCAACTGTAGATGAAATACGGGCATTTTTTGCCATAAATATTATCATGGATATTAGACAGTTACCCAGAATAACAAATTACTGGAGCGATCAGGAACCTTTTAGCGATGAATATATTTCCAGTATTATGAACGAGTACAATTCGTGAAGCTGAACCAATATATACATGTGAGAGACACTAGCAGTACCCCCCCCCCCAGTACGTGCAGAACTGTGAGACAAAACTTATGCAATAGAATTGATTAAGAACCCTTTCTTTAATTATGTTCCAAATATCACATTAATATGTTGATAAATAAAAAAGTTACAGGTGTTTAATGAGACTAGTCTAAATTCATGATTATTTTAGAATTTAATTGAAACTCATGAGGGGTGTATTTTGGCCAGAAATATAGTAACGAAAGGGTTAAAGTCAAATTATTATTTTTTTTTAAAGTCAGATTGTTTTTTTTTTTTTGTTTCTTATGTCGAATCATGAAATAGAAAAACTACTTACCTTTGGCAATTTGCCAACTATAACAGAAAACATGATATGCAAACAACGAGCAAAATATCAACCAACAACATTTGAACGTCAGATTTTTTTGATTTTTTTAATGTGTTGAATCATGAAATACACTTGTTTACTAAATACAGTTGTCCTTGTATTCACACAGTATTCTTTATCGAAACTTATCAACCACATAAGGTTCTTACCACATTGTCTTAGAATGAAATTACTATATACAGGGGGACCCAAAAGTAGGTTCGCAGTTCTTCAACAATCTCTTTTGCATTCATATATTAACAGTTTAGATCTTAATTATAAAACAATATGAAACCATTATTCTATGCCAATTTAGTTAATTGTAAGGTAGAAGGCATGTAAATAGCACCTTTTGAGCGGGATCGTTACCAGCGTCGCCTTGCTGGCATCTGTGCCTGCGACACACGTGAAAGTGCATTGCATCCACAAGTCATCAAGCTAATCATTATCATGCGAAATGAAGTTGATGTTTTTATTTATAATAGAAACAAATTAATTATTGCAATGAAAATATGAAATACAGTTAATGTGTATGTGTAACCATCATCATCATTTAACATTCGTTTTTCAGGCTGTCATGGGTTGGACTATTTCACATGATCTGAGACGAATTACTACACTTAGCTCTAATGTGTGTTTTGACATGGTTTCTCTATGTCTGAGAAACAGTTTCGGTAACACTGACACGAGTAAAATTACCAAGTAAATTTCAAGGCAGAGTAGATTGCTAGTAGTGAGAGAGGTGGCTTCATCCTCAGCTGTAGTATGATAGAGGGACAGGTAGAGGTGTGTTGCTGCAGAGAAAGCACATGGCTACCCCGCATCTAATTATCACATTTTCGTTGCTAAAGTGAAACTAAGAAACAGAAAACTGTGTAAGCCAAGGAACAACTGTATTTTATGAAAACATTGCAAAAGGAATTAAACTGAAACAGATATCAACAGGACACATACAACCCGTGCTAGTATGGAGAAAATGATCCTTACTTATTTATTATTATTATTATTATTATAACAACAACAACAACAACCACAATGATAGTAACACCCTACACTCTGCCTTCTACAACCCTAACCCTAACCCTAACAACTAATCTTATGACATGACAAGGATCTCCCCCACAGACTTACCCTTCAACAAAAGGGCATGTATCCCACCCCAAATCGACAGTGAAACAGAAGCAAAGATCTCCTTAGCAAGAAATAGACTCCGACATATCTTAGACTAATACAACAAATCCACTAAAAAACATAGTGAGGAGGGGACCCACCAAATCAGCTCCTCTGTTGACAGAGGCCTACATAAACTGAGACAGCGAATTAGGAACAGGGAATTAGTGTGCCTCCCTACGGACAAGTCTGGCAGACTGTCAATAGACAGCCGTCAGAACTATGTCCAAACTATGCAACAACACATCAGTAACATGAGAGAAGTTACACAAGAACATGAAAAAGTGGAAAAAAATCCTCAACGCACACATGGGAATGTGGTGCAACATACTCCAACGTACAAAAAGGACAGCACACAATTTCCAAGCTACCAACAACGACATTCCTACACTATACGGGTTACGCAAAGACCACAAACCCTACATAAACCCTGTCATGGGACCTCCAACCAGACCAGTTTGTGGAGCAAATATCTCCAGCAACTGTACACTGTCCTACTTTCTCTCACAAGTATTACGACCTCTCATAGAGATGTCTCCAGATGTCTGTATAAGCATGGAAGATCTCCTCAGTAGAATCAGTACTTGCAACTACTCCGACGACCTCACAGGTTGTGTAGTGGGTAGTATGGATGTGATTTCACTCTACCCATCTATAGACATAGATTTTGCTGTGGGGATATGCATTCAGGTGATCTGTGAGAGTGAAGTGGAGTTCCGCAAGGTCAACACGAGGGAACTGGGCCTCCTCCTCAGACTAAGCTACGACAGTAACTATTTGGATGACCATGACCTCAGTAGATTCTGCCCCACCAGGCCACAGAGGGGAAGACCACCCATCATCACTTCAGCAGTGAAAAAGAAGCACCACTCAACGCTGGAGTGGCTGGACTGCACCCACCCAAAACCTGAGAACAACAATCAGGTGAAGGAAATGATGGCTCACGCAATAGGGGCCAGTATAAAAACCACCTTGAAGAACCACATAGTAAAGTTCAACAAAAAACTATACATGCAGGTTCAAGGTGCAGCCATCGGCATTGGTGTAGCTGGAGATGTGGCCGGCCTCTTCATGACCTGTTGGGACAGAAAACTCAAACATATGTTAGCAGAACGGTCCACAACTCTTCTACTTTACAGCAGATATGTAGATGACATTAATATCATAGTTAGGACCAACTTTTATTTATATGCGATGTAATTGTTCCTTTTTGGAATGGCATTGTTAGGGAGGTGTGAGTGGCCAGATCTGGCCAGTTTGAACCTAAAACAGAATATTTGGGCCTCAACGGGCCCTGCCTTATTTAACATTGTCCCAAAACTGATCAAAGAGGAAAAGGATCCTATCAGCTTTTTCAAGGAATACCAGATGAGCCACCCATACCTGGGTACAACTCACTCAACAAGAACTCCCCACTTGAGTGGACCACGATACCGCAAAACTTGGCTTTAAAAGGATTTAGATAATCCTATCAGATGGTGCTATTAAATTGGACATGGCCTGGACCAATCTTTGGTTGAAACATATCAAAGTTTTATCTAAGATATACATATGTACATATGCATCATCATCATCATCATCATTGTTTAATGTTCACTTTCCATGCTGGCATGGGTTGGATGGTTTGACTGAGGACTGGCAAGCCAGCAGGCTGTACCAGGTTTCATTCTGATCTGGTAAGGTTTCTACAGCTGGATGCCCTTCCAAATGCCAACCACTACAAGAGTGAAGTGGGTGCTTTTACGTGGGCCAGTCAGGCAGCACTAGCAACAACCATGCTCAAATGGTGCTTTTTACATGCCACTGTATATACATATATACATGTATATATGTATGTATGTATGTGTTTGCATCGTAGAGGCCTGTGGCTTAGTGGTTGCAGTGTGTCCTGCCCTCAATTGCAAGGCTGTGAGTTCCCGGTGGTGGTGTTGTGTCCTGTCATTCAGCTGGCAGAAAGGAGTTGTACATGGGATTCAAAAAGGGCCACTCTTGTCCCATTCTCAGTCACACTGAACCTCCATGAGAACTATGTTAAGGATTATGCAATATCTGTGGAGTGCTCAGCCACTTGTATGCTAATTTCACAAGCATGTCGTTCCATTGATCAGATCATTGAGCACTCATCGTCATAACTGACGGGAATGCCTGTTAGTTACATATGCATACGTACACACACACACACACACATATATATATACACACATAAATACATTCATACATATAAATGGGAGAATTTACGAAAAAAACAACAACAGACGAGGACAGGTGGTGTAAACAACAAAAGGATGTATTAGTTTAACGCTCGGGAATAGAGAAAGTCTTTGACGTTTCAAGCACCGTTAATGGCACCTGTGCCCAGCGTCGCCTTCCTGGCACTTGTGCCACATGGCACGTGTGAAGACATTCAAGTGAGATCGTTGCCAGTGCCCTCGAACTGGCTCTTTTGCAGGTGGCACGTAAAATACACCATTCTGAGCTGTGGCCGTTGCCAGTACCGCCTGACTGTCCTTTGTGCTGGTGGCACATAAAAATCCCCCACTACACTCTCAGAGTGGTTGGCGTTAGGAAGGGCATCCAGCTGTAGAAACTCTGCCAAATCAGATTGGAGCCTGGTGTAGCCATCCGGTTTCACCAGTCCTCAGTCAAATTGTCCAACCCATGCTAGCATGGAAAGCGGACGTTAAACGATGATGATGATGATGATGAGATATATATATATATATATATATGTATCCTATGAGATTAAAAGCATTCATTAAAGTTAGTCTCATGTTCCACCTGATGTACATCTGTGTGCGTGTGTTAAATGATGTTTAATTTTATTCAAACCAACAACAAACAGCTAATTATTCACCCACACACAGTCTCATAGACTCTATTATACATTAATCTATATTTATCACTTGTCAACTACTTTTACGCGATAGTTTCAGGTTTTTATCCAAGTGGTCGGAAACACAGACTTTTTTAAACGGTCTTTGTCCCAGCTTTTAAAACAAACGACAAAATGCTTTTATATCACATGATTAGGAACATCGTTGATGCTCTGCTTGTTGCTTAGGAAACGGATAATTAAAACTTCATTCAATGTCTACAATTCAAAGCAAACTGACTTTTGCTCAGGGCAGTGGGCAACCAGCCTCCTCCAGTGGGTTCCATTCAGCTTCTATCGTCACACATCCATTCTACATAATGCTGAGGAATTTCAACCATGTTTCGTGGTCTGCTACCACAACAGCTCCTTTATAGGATCCAGTTAGCTCAAGACATCATCAGGAGGATCCACGTCCGGTTTCGGCCCCTACTCCCCTACCATTTTGACGTGGCGCCTCCCCCCCTTTCGGAGGTGTCTTCAGCTCCGGTGTTGGGTGCATGTCTTCTTTCTTCTATTCCCTGGCCTCTTCAATGCAGCATCAACGAGTGTCAGCGTCCGACTGATTGTCTTGTCAAATTCCCCTTTTTATACCTGCTGCTAGGCTCCAGCAGGCTGCCCCAGCAAGTTGTCACGTGACACTGTCTAAATTTCCCGCTGCTAGGGTCCAGTAGGCAGCCCCAGCAAGTCTTCGGGTCATCTTGAAATGGCCACCACCGGGTAGCATGGGATCTTTGGCCTCCCTTTTTTCACACTCGTTATCAGGTAGTACTCAAGCCATGGTTGTTTTCAAGTCCTGCTGATTGGTTAGGTACAGAATGGAGCCAGCCAGATGGAATCCCTTGCAATGGTCACAACCTCGCTCTTCTCAGAATCTCTTTGTTTCTGACCTGATCTGCCAGTGTGCTCTCAACATCTTTCTCAGATACATTTCATTGAATACAATTAGTTTTCTATTCCTCTTCGTTGTCTTCTTCCAAATCCTTTTCTTTCAACATGGACTCCAAATTGAAACTCACTCCAGCTTCTTCATTAACTTCCACCCATAATCTTTCAGTCTCGTAACACTCTCGTTATGTTTCTCTTCACTGGTTGTCATTAATATAGATTTTTTATTTCATTCCACGTTTCAAGTTTTGTCTTTAGTGCAGGGTTTTTGGGGGGGTTTTTGTGCTAAGTTATGAGGGTAGGGTGGAACAAACCAACAGCTGTTGTTATCTAGTAGGAGAGACAGACACAAAGGCACACACAGACGCACACATACATACATACATACATACATACATACATACATACATATATTCAGTCAATATGAGAATAAAAAACTCTTATAGGGATGGTTCTATCTAAGTTACATAATAATAATAATATATATATATATACACACACATATATGTATGTACATGTGTGTGTATATATACATGTATATATATATATATATATATATATATATATGTGGTGGTGGAACAAGGATGTAGACGGGGCTATTAGACAAAAGAAACAGGCTTGGAAGGACTGGAAGAACGGTGGTAGCAGGGAATTGTACCAATCTGCCAGAAGGGAAGCTAGGCGACAGGGTTATTTAGCCAGAGGGGAAGCAGATAAGAAAAGATTTGCCAATGTTCTGCGCCGTGAGGACCAAAGACTCGAGGTATTTCGTGTTGCAAGACAGTGTAGGAGAGAGAATAGTGATGTTGTAGGAGAGAAATGTGTTCGCATGGATGACGGTACGCTTGCACTAAATGAGGCTGCAAAGAAAGAGGTCTGGAGATGCCACTACGATAGATTGCTTAATAAAGAGAATGAATGGGAGAAATAGAGCCTGCCGTATGTCGACCCAACAGAGGGACCAGCTATCCGAGTTGACAGTACCAGGGTAGATAAAGCAATTAAGAGTATGAAGACAGGGAAAGCCCCCGGCCCATCAGGAATCACTGCAGAGATGCTCAAAATATCTGGCAGTGTTGGCTACAGCCTAGTCACCCGTATTACGAACCAGGTGATACACGAAGGAGTCATACCCAATGACTGGTGTAGCAGCACCATAGTCAACTGCTACAAAGGTAAAGGTGATGCTTTAGACACTAATAATTACAGAGGCATCAAGCTGTTAGATCAGGTTATGAAAGTTACGGAGAGGGTCATAGCCCAACTAATTAGGGAGCGAATCAATTTAGATGAGATGCAGTTTGGGTTCGTGCCAGGTAAAAGCACCACTGATGCCATATTTCTAGTGAGACAGCTGCAGGAGAAATATCTAGCCAAGGATAAACCTCTGTACCTGGCCTTTGTTGACATGGAGAAAGCCTTTGACAGGGTCCCCCGATCCCTTATCTGGTGGTCAATGAGGAAACTTGGGATAGAAGAATGGTTAGTGAGAGCTGTGCGAGCCATGTACAGAGATGCTGTCAATAAGGTGAAGGTTGGAAATGAGTACAGTAATGAATTCCGGGTAGAGGTAGGGGTCCACCAAGGTTCCGTCCTCAGCCCCCTCCTATTTATCATAGTCCTCCAGGTGATCACAGAGGAATTCAAGACAGGTTGCCCCTGGGAGCTCCTCTATGCTGATGACCTTGCACTAATTGCGCAGTCACTATCAGAACTAGAGGAGAAGTTTAAGGTGTGGAAGCAAGGACTAGAATCGAAGGGCCTTAGAGTCAACCTAGCAAAAACCAAAATCCTAATAAGTAGGAAGGTAGATAAAACACAAACCCCTTCAGGTAGATGGCCCTGCTCAGTATGCAGTAAAGGAGTAGGCAGTAACTCTATAAGATGTACCCGGTGCAAGCTATGGACACATAAGAGGTGCAGCAATATCAAAGGCAGATTAACTACAAAGTTAGTCTTTGTATGTGGCAGATGTTCAGGTGCAATAAACACTGTGAACAAACAGGAAACAACTTCTATCTCATTCCAGGGAGAAAAACTAGAGGTAGTTGATAGCTTCCGCTATCTGGGTGACCAAGTTAGTAGTGAGGGTGGGTGCGCTGAAAGTGTAACTGCTAGAATAAGAATAGCCTGGGCCAAGTTTAGAGAGCTCTTACCTCTGCTGGCGACAAAGGGACTCTCACTCAGGGTAAAAGGCAGACTGTATAACGCATGTGTACGAACAGCCATGCTACATGGCAGTGAAACATGGGCTGTGACTGCTGAGGACATGCGTAAGCTCGCAAGGAATGAAGCCAGTATGCTCCGCTGGATGTGTAATGTAAATGTGCATACCCATCAGAGTGTAAGTATCTTGAGAGAAAAGCTGAACATAAGAAGCGTCAGTAGTGGTGTGCAAGAGAGACGATTGCGCTGGTTTGGACATGTGGTGAGAATGATTGAGGATAGCTGCGTGAAAAAGTGTCACTCCCTAACAGTTGAGGGAACCCGTGGAAGAGGTAGGCCCAGGAAGACCTGGGCTGAGGTGGTGAGGCAAGACCTTCGAACATTGGGCCTCACCGAGGCGATGACTACTGACCGAGACCTTTGGAAATGTGCTGTGCGTGAGAAGACCCAGCAAGCCAAGTGAGATCGTTGCCAGTGCCCCTGGACTGGCTCTTGTGCGGGTGGCACATGAGATGCACCATTTTGAGCGTGACCGTTGCCAGTACCACCTGACTGGCCTTGTAGGGTTTTCGTGCGAGATCGTTGCCAGTGCCCCTGGACTGGCTCTTGTACGGGTGGCACATAAAAGACACCATTTCGAGCATGGCCGTTTTCGTGCGGGTGACACGTAAAAGAACCCACTACACTCTCTGAGTGGTTGGCGTTAGGAAGGGCATCCAGCTGTAGAAACTCTGCCAAATTAGATTGGAGCCTGGTGTAGCCATCCAGTTGCACCAGTCCTCAATCAAATCGTCCAACCCATGCTAGCATGGAAAGCGGACGTTAAACGATGATGATGATATATATGGTGAAGGCACATGGCTTACTGGTTAGGGTGTTGAGCTTACAATCATACGGTCAACAATTCGATCCTTAATGGTGCGTTGTATCCTTGAGCAAGACACTCTATTTTGCATTGCCCCAGTCCACTCAGCCGGCAAAAAAGAGTCGTACTTGTATTTCAAAGGACCAATCCTGTCCCATTCTGTGTGACACTGAATTCTCCTGAGAACTATGTTAATGGAGCAGGTGTGTGTAGGGCACTGATCCAATTGAAGGAGGTTGTTCCGTCAATCAGATCAACCGGAACACTTGTCGTTGTAAACAAAGGAGTGCTTGTTTATATACGTATGTGTATATATGCCTGTGCGCTCCATGGAAATGTTGTATTCGTTTAGCCCCAGGCTAAACCAGCCTGAGCAGAGCTTTAGTCATAAGGGTTCCATCTTTGACCCCCCCTCCCATTTCTTCTTCTATCAACAAGCCCATGATGCTATGTGTTCTTCTTTTCATCATGTGACAGGGGAAATTTGACTGCTATTTTTAGCAAGTAAAAAGAACTCACATCAGGTCAGAGCTTCCTCAGCTTTTAAGACTTGGTTTTGTGTGTGTTTCTGCCTTTCTGGCTGCTTGGGTAGGTGTGTGTGTGTGTGAGGGAGTGAGTATATGTTATTGTGTTTGCTGGGCATTCCTTAGCCCCCACTCCCACCTCACCAGCCACCCAATACTTACCCCCCCCCCACCCCATATGAACTCCTTGTCGGTGGTGTGTGTGTGTGTCTGGGTCTGTCCCACCATCGGAATAGGGTGGCAAGGGGGGGGGGGGCGTCTATGTGGGTTACCCTGCCTCAACTTCCTTCCCAGTCTCACTTGAAACATGATCCCCCCACACCACCACCACCACATAACTGTCCCCCCTCCCCGTATCATGTAGAACACAGATACACACATACATACACGCGCACGCAGTCACTGACTCAGTTTCTTTGGCTGTTTGTTTGCATCAGCCCACATCAGGGTGTAAAAGTGCATGGGTATACATATATATATATATATATATATATATATATATATATATATATATTATTAATTCATCAATAATATATTTAGAAAATCAATATTTAGTATTTCAAAAGATATATATCCAACATAACATGGTAGCATAATAAATTTAAAAGTTTAAAACATAAAAATAAACATAATATTCATGCTTATTTACACAAATTTTTATACGCATATATATTTAAACATATATTTATCTATTTTTAGATTTTTATATGTATCGATATTTATATTCCATATTTTTATTTTTATGTCTTAAACTTTTAAATTTATTATGCTACCATGTTATGTTGGATATATATCTTTTGAAATACTAAATATTGATTTCCTAAATATATTATTGATGAATTAATAATATAAAATCACATATATACACATTTATTTGCTCAAGATAATTGAGCACTCAACATAAGTTCAATTATATATTCTTTTAGAATATTACTCATAAAAGTTATATATATACATATATATATATATATATATATATATCATCATCATCATCATCATCGTTTAACGTCCGCTTTCCATGCTAGCATGGGTTGGACGATTTGACTGAGGACTGGTGAAACCGGATGGCAACACCAGGCTCCAGTCCGATTTGGCAGAGTTTCTACAGCTGGATGCCCTTCCTAACGCCAACCACTCAGAGAGTGTAGTGGGTGCTTTTACGTGTCACCCGCACGAAAACGGCCACGCTCGAAATGGTGTCTTTTATGTGCCACCCGCACAAGCCAGTCCAGGGGCACTGGCAACGATCTCGCTCGAAAATCCTACAGGAGCCAGTCAGGCGGTACTGGCAACGGCCACGCTCAAAATGGTGCATCTCATGTGCCACCCGCACAAAAACCAGTCCAGGGGCACTGGCAACGATCTTACTTGGCTTGCCGGGTCTTCTCACGCACAGCCCATTTCCAAAGGTCTCGGTCCGTAGTCATCGCCTCGGTGAGGCCCAATGTACGAAGGTCTTGCCTCACCACCTCAGCCCAGGTCTTCCTGGGCCTACCTCTTCCACGGGTTCATATATATATATATATATATATACACACAGACATATACACTGCTATATATATATATATATATATAAATATATATATATACACACGCACACAGATGCATATATACACACACACATGTAACTATTTGGACTTTGAGTATATGCCTATTCTTATGTCAGTCAAAGCACATTCACCGTTTCAGGCTACCTGATGTCATCCTCCACAGAAACTCTACAATTTTCACTGGATTTATGTCAGGAAACCCACAATGTTTGTTGTGTTTATTGTTGATAAAAGAAACAGAAGATGGATTTAGAATCTTTTATTCAACATGACAATCGTTTCAGCACATCCTTCAATCTGTCCCACCCACATCAGTGAAACTGAGTTCTACAAGTGCTGTGTGTCCCACCTACACTTAACAAGAAAACTTCTTACACAATGAACCAAACTACATCTCTTTCTCACGCATTATGATTACCTCTCACTCCCCAATCTTGTCGTCCTCTTGGCCCAGGGCCACTGTATCCTTACTCTCTGCTTGCCCCCGACCTGTGTATTCTACCCACATGCCTTCTCTCACTCTAGTATTGCCATCTGCTAGCCCCTCCCCCCCAACCTGGATGTTCCACCAACACATAACAAGAACATTTTGCCCTCACCCTACCTCGACAAACCAATCCACGTCTCTTCTCTTTCTCGCAATTCCTCCTTCACTCCACAATCTCCTACAAATCATGCTTACTTGCTAATGGGAGCTTTGGCTCCCTAAACATCGGAGACAGAGGGGATAGTCACAACTGGATTGCTTGTGATCATACTTCTGCTTACTCAGGGTTTAGCTGGAGCAAAATGACAACATAAGCACACAATATCTGCCCCCCACCCCATCACCCTGCCTCTCCCCACTGCTCCTGACACAAATCAGCCCACATGTGGGAACTGGTCTTCATTTAGAAATAGCAGACAAATCTCCCTCAAAATCACACCACATTGCTGTCTTCAAAAAACACGAGATCATGTTGGATGGTCAAGGATGGAAACCCTTTGATCATAAGTCAAGACTCTGACTGCAGCTGAAACCAGGCACAGGAAAATGAGAGCTGTTGTATGGTTGCTCTATCTGCTGAAAATAACAGCTAAATGATCCTCACCTCACTTCTGAACTTCTTCAATAAAGAAAGGAGGACACCTGAAGTCATGCACTTCTAAATATGAGATGGTCATGGTTGAGGCATCTGTGGTCATAGACCTTCTCCACCGAGGCTGGCCTAGGGTTAAACAACGAAAAACCAACAGTGACACTTATAGAACAGGATGTCTCCATCACCACCAGGCACCAGATAAACACACACACACACTGACCTCCCCCACCGTGTTGTGTGTGAACAGTTTTCTGTTGCCATGGAAATGTTGACATGAATAATAACAACATGGTGGTGGTGGTAGTTTAGTCCCAGGTCAATCTAGTCACAGCAGACACTCCAACTGTGACCATCTTGCCTTTCCCCTAAAATTTTGTTTATACAATGTAACTATTTCTAAAATGGGAGCCATTTCAGGGAGATTTGGCTGCTATTTCTCCCAGCTCTAGCTACCATGTAGATGCCTCCCACATTGGTCCATACATAAGAGAGGAGTAGGGTGTGATTTGAGGGAGATTTAGCTGCTATTTCTAATAATGTAGTTAGTAGTCGCGGATCTCCCTCATTGGTTTGTGGTGGAAAGTGGTGGTGGTGAAAGTAGGAGTTGCAGCTTAGGTGATAGTAGTAGTGGTTATGAAGTGAGTAGCGAGTAGGGCGGTGGCAGTGGTGGTGGTGGTAGTTCTGGTGGCAATTTTGTGATGGTATATGTTGCAGCACTTGTAGTGGTGTTGGTAGTGGTGACAGTGGTGGCTGTGGTGGTGGTGGTGGTGGTGGTGGTGTTGTGATATATGGGGTTTTTTTTTTTTTTAGGAAGTCTTCCAGGCTGTGTGTGTATTGACTAACATGTATGTGGGAGTTAATGTCATTGCATGTCACTATACATGTATGCATGTACTGTGTGTGTATGCATGAATGCAAGATATATATAGGTATGTGTATGAATGTGTGTGTGTGTGTGTACATGTGAATGTATGAGTAACTCTATATATGTATCTGTGTATGCTTGTATGAATGCAATGTATGTATATAAGGGTGTGAGTGTGTTTGTGTATGCGTCTATGTACGTATAAATATATTTCATTAAATAATCCATGAAAGACAAAGAAAACAACATTGACACCAAACAGGGACAACACCCCACCACCACCACCAACAACAACAACAAAAAAAACAACAAGGACAGTAAAAGTGTGTGTACATGTTTGCACTCAAAGTGCACCATCTGTTTGCAACTGGTGGCCACCCCAAATGCCAATGATTGTATTGTTATGGAAATCTGTGGGTGTTGTGATTGTTTAGCCCTAGGCCAACCCTGATACGGCTGTTCAATGAACAAAGGTGTTCCACTCACGACCAACCTGTGGATTTAAAGTAAACGTACAGGGCTACATTATATCAGGTCGTTAAGAATGAAATGATCCGATTTTGAACTGAAAGTTTATTTTACTTTATCTCAACGAAAAGCAATGCAGTTAATCAAAGAATGCATCTAAATCATCAACACAATTTTGCCATTTTATCAATAACTTATTTATGCTGGTAGCAAAGAATTCTGGAAAGCAACATATAAGTATATGCATATATACACACATACATGTACATGCCTACTTATATATGTATATATATACATGCATATATTGGTACAGGGCATCAAAGAAATGTGAACAAAAAGAGAAACGAGAACATAAAAAAGACACAAACAATGAACATCGAAAGAAACAAACAGAGAAACGAAACAGGCAACATAAAGAACATTCCCTTCATCAGTTGCCCCCTGTTTTATATACTCCGCATTTCAAAGGCAGGGACCAGATGAGACTTCGTTAAAACAGTCCTTCCCGCAGAAGGTTAAAGTGGTAACAAAACAGAACAACAAGAACAAAACAGTAAAAACAAACGGTGAGGACTGTTGAGACTTAACGAGCTGATGTGGTGAACGCTGGAGTAACGAGCTTTGAGAAGAGACAGGTAAAAGCACATGGACTTGCATGGCTTCCAATTAACAGCCAGGGACCCTCACCAATTGGGAAGGATACTACGTAAAATGAGAGACCACTTGAGACCTGCAGCAAAACAAACTTTCGAAAGTCGATGGGGCCAACTTCCAGTCTGAATCTTGCTGAAGAGGACCATCTTTGGGAACTGGCTACTTGGTATCTGAATCACATGGCCAACCCAGTAGAATAGGCTTCCTTCCAGTTTCCATCTACAAAATTCATGTCTAAGGCATTGATTGGTCTGACAGTATAGTATAAAAGACTTAGCCAAGGTACCACACAGTGGGACTGAACCCAAAACCAACTGGCTACAAAGGGGTCTTCCTGACCACACAGCTTTGCCTTCTTGTAATAAATTTTTCGACGAATGTAAAAGAATCCCTTTTTTGGGGAAATGGTGGATTTCGAAGCACAAACGTGAAGCTAATAAATAGAAACATGGAAACTATTTGGAGAGTAAAAATCAAAGAGGCTGCCAGTGAGACTCAAACCCACATCTTTGAACATGACAGATGTTCTACCATTGGACCAAAGCATTTTAGAAACTGATTTGTTTTTTTTTTGGGGTCCAAAATAGTTTTCTCAACTCAGTATTTACAAGGCCTTATTTATAGCTTCCTCTGTGTACTTCAAGACACTTCGAGGAAAAAAAAGCCGTGTATGAGGGGAGAGGGTGTGAGGGAGTGAATATATCTATGTATATATATATACGAGATTATATCATGCATACGTGTGTGTGTATATATATATATGCACCACCCACGTCAACACAACAGTGAAATGTTATATCCCCCACCCCCACCCCCATTGCACCCCCCTCCTCTCTCTTGGGTGTCCTAAGAAAATAGTCTGCTGTTTTACTTCCTTCACACAGAGCCTCTTGGGGGAGATTCATTGTGTTCTACTTAACACCACCACAACCATCGCATTCACCATCATCATCATCATCATCACTGTCACCAGCATTACTGCTATCATCGTCATGACCACCACCACTACTACTACCACCATCATTGTCATCATCATCATCATCACCACTACCACCACTACTACCACTATCATCACCATCATCATCATCAAAAATTGGTGAGTAACTTTTATGTGGTACCTTACTTTACAAGAAATAGCAGCTAACTCTCCCTGAAATCACTGCTTAGCTGTCTTAAAGTTGGAAAGACCCATTAAATTATATATTCCAAGATACACTAGGGCTGAATTAAAACCAAACAAAATCAAGATAATCATAGTTGTAACACCCACCATCATAGGTCTACTGGATCAGTATTGCCCTACGGTTAAACAACATGGCAGACCCTCTTATCATGCTCAAGATCACAGTCAACACACAAAAACAAGGAACTACATTCACACAACGTTGCAGGACCCTCCCTGGATTGGCTGTATCTCTACTACGTAATCCCTTAAGTATTCAGGGACAGTTCTGCAGCCCTTCCCCTTAACAATGATTGCCCTATACACCACCACCACCACACCACCACCACAAGAATCTCCTGGGATATTCAAATACTTTCCTCATCTAAAATATAAGAGAGTAAGGTGTGATTCGAGGAAGATTTGGCTGCTACTTCTAACAGGTGTAGCCACCATGCAGAGGTCTCCATCATTGGCTCATACATACATACATATATATATATATATATATATATATATATATTTAAAAATTTAAGGAATGGAGAAAACGCATGTTATAATTGCATACTTTATTCCTACATATGTTTCAAAGGATTACAACCTGTGTGATCCATAGGGATCTGTGATATTAAAATTGTAACCTTCTCTTCAGGGAATGCATGGGAATCATCTTAAACGTAAGACTTTATGACCGATTATGAAAACAATAGATGGATAAGGTTATGACTTGATTCATTTGAAAAAAACCGTTAGAGAATTGGACGCTACCGGATAGTGGGTTGGACAACACATACATGTAACTGTGTGAAAACATACTTGCATACATAAAGACATATACACATATACATACATATATATACACATATATATATGTGTATATATATATATATATATATCGGGGGCGTAGGAATACTTCTAGCGGAGAAATGGGTGGATAAGGTAATCGAGGTCGTTAGAGTAAGTGACAGAGTACTTAAGATCAGACTAGTGCTTCATCATAGATTAGCTACTGTCATCTCAGCCTATGCACCTCAACCTGGGCTACCAGATGGTCTGAAAGACCAATTCTATGACACCCTCTTGCAAACTACCTCGTCGACGAGTGACAGGGACCTTCTCTTTGTGGCTGGAGACTTCAACGGTCATGTCGGACGTCGTGCTGGGGGCTTCCATGGCATACATGGAGGCTATGGCTTCGGTTCCCGCAACGAGGAGGGAACCAGACTGCTGGAGTTCTGTGATGCAACCAATCTTATGGTCTGCAATACCAACTTCAGGAAACCTGCCAGTCACCTAGTCACCTACCGCTCCGGCAGACACTCTAGCCAAATCGACTACATCCTCGCCAGAAATAGGGAAAGAGGGCGGCTTATAAATGCCAAGACCTACCCTGGCGAAGAATGTACCCCACAACATAGATTAGTAGTTAGCGACTTTGGGATCAAGGCAAAATGGGTGCCCAGAATTAGACAGGCTTGGAGAAGAAGGGTGTGGAAGCTTAAAGACCCTGCAAACGGACAGAGACTTAGAGACAAGTTACTTGAAGCATTTAACGAAATAGAAGGGGATATAGCATCATACAACGTGGAAGACAATTGGAGATTTCTGCGGGACAACCTGTTGAAAGCCACCGACCAGATTTGTGGGTGGTGTAAGGTCCCCTCCCAACCCAGAGTAACGTGGTGGTGGAACAAGGAGGTAGACAGGGCTATTAGACAAAAGAAACAAGCTTGGAAGGACTGGAAGAACGGTGGTAGCAGGGAATTGTACCAATGTGCCAGAAGGGAGGCTAGGCGACAGGTTTATTTAGCCAGAGGGGAAGCAGATAAGGAAAGATTTGCCAATGTTCTGCGCCGTGAGGACCAAAGACTCGAGGTATTTCGGGTTGCAAGACAGTGTAGGAGAGAGAATAGTGATGTTGTAGGAGAGAAATGTGTTCGCATGGATGATGGTACGCTTGCATTAAATGAGGATGCAAAGAAAGAGGTCTGGAGATGCCACTACGATAGATTGCTTAATAAAGAGAATGAATGGGAGAAAGAGAGCCTGCCTTATGTCGACCCAATAGAGGGACCAGCTATCCGAGTTGATAGTACCAGGGTAGATAAAGCAATTAAGAGTATGAAGACCGGGAAAGCCCCCGGCCCATCAGGAATCACTGCAGAGATGCTCAAAATATCTGGCAGTGTTGGCTATAGCCTAGTCACCCGTATTACGAACCAGGTGATACACGAAGGAGTCATACCCTATGACTGGTGTAGCAGCATCATAGTCAACTGCTACAAAGGTAAAGGGGACGCTTTAGATACAAATAATTACAGAGGCATCAAGCTGTTAGATCAGGTTATGAAAGTTACAGAGAGGGTCATAGCCCAACTAATTAGGGAGCGAATCAATTTAGATGAGATGCAGTTTGGGTTCGTGCCAGGTAAAAGCACTACTGATGCCTTATTTCTAGTGAGACAGTTGCAAGAGAAATACCTAGCCAAGGATAAACCTCTGTACCTGGCTTTCGTTGACATGGAGAAAGCCTTTGACAGGGTCCCCCGATCCCTTATCTGGTGGTCAATGAGGAAACTTGGGATAGAAGAATGGTTAGTGAGAGCTGTGCGAGCCATGTACAGAGATGCTGCCAGTAAGGTGAGGGTTGGAAATGAGTACAGCAATGAATTCCGGGTAGAGGTAGGGGTCCACCAAGGTTCCGTCCTCAGCCCCCTATTATTTACCATAGTCCTCCAGGCAATCACAGAGGAGTTCAAGACAGGTTGCCCCTGGGAGCTCCTCTATGCTGATGACCTTGCCCTAATTGCGGAGTCACTATCAGAACTAGAGGAGAAGTTTCAGGTGTGGAAGCAAGGTCTAGAATTGAAGGGCCTTAGAGTCAACCTAGCTAAAACCAAAATCCTAATAAGTAGGAAGGTAGATAAAACACAAACCCCTTCAGGTAGATGGCCCTGCTCAGTATGTAGAAAAGGAGTAGGTAGTAACTCTATAAGATGTACCCGGTGCAAGCTATGGACACATAAGAGGTGCAGCAACATCAAAGGCAGGTTAACTAGCAAGTTAGTTTTTGTTTGTGGCAGATGTTCAGGTGCAATAAAGACTGCAAACAAACAGGAAACAACTTCTATCTCATTCCAGGGTGAAAAACTAGAGGTAGTCGATAGCTTCCGCTATCTGGGCGACCAAGTTAGTAGTGGGGGTGGGTGCGCTGAAAGTGTAGCTGCTAGAATAAGAATAGCCTGGGCAAAGTTTAGAGAGCTCTTACCCCTGCTGGCGACAAAGGGACTCTCACTCAGAGTAAAAGGCAGACTGTATGACGCATGCGTACGAACAACCATGCTACATGGCAGTGAAACATGGGCTGTAACTGCTGAGGACATACGTAAGCTCGCAAGGAATGAAGCCAGTATGCTCCGTTGGATGTGTAATGTCAATGTGAATACCCGTCAGAGTGTAAGTATCTTGAGAGAAAAGCTGAACATTAGAAGCATCAGTTGTGGCGTGCAAGAGAGACGATTGCGCTGGTATGGACATGTGGTGAGAATGGAGGAGGATAGCTGCGTGAAAAAGTGCCACACCCTAACAGTTGAGGGAACCCGTGGAAGAGGTAGGCCCAGGAAGACCTGGGCTGAGGTGGTGAGGCAAGACCTTCGTACATTGGGCCTCACCGAGGCGATGACTACGGACCGAGACCTTTGGAAATGGGCTGTGCGTGAGAAGACCCGGCAAGCCAAGTAAGATCGTTGCCAGTGCCCCTGGACTGGTTCTTGTGCGGGTGGCACATGAGATGCACCATTTTGAGCGTGGCCGTTGCCAGTACCGCCTGACTGGCTCCTGTAGGATTTTCGAGCGAGATCGTTGCCAGTGCCCCTGGACTGGCTTGTGCGGGTGGCACATAAAAGACACCATTTCGAGCGTGGCCGTTTTCGTGCGGGTGACACGTAAAAGCACCCACTACACTCTCTGAGTGGTTGGCGTTAGGAAGGGCATCCAGCTGTAGAAACTCTGCCAAATCAGACTGGAGCCTGGTGTTGCCATCCGGTTTCACCAGTCCTCAGTCAAATCGTCCAACCCATGCTAGCATGGAAAGCGGACGTTAAACGATGATGATGATGATGATGATATATATATATACACACACACACGTATACACACATACGTCCACATTTACACATATGCACATACGTACACATGCCTATACAAATATACCCATATGTGTGCATGTCCCCATACACACATATATACATATATATATATACACATGTATAAATAGAAATAGACACATACATATACATCTACGCCTATAACCGAATAAACAGATACGCATATACATATACATACATGTATACAAACACATACGTAAACACACGCATGCACATACATACATACATACATACATACAAATACATATATATAAAAGAAAAAGAACTCAAGTGTTTTCATATATACATACATACACATACACATACATACATATATATACATATATATATACACACAAACATACATACATACATATACATACATATATATACACACAAACACACATACACGCATACATACATATATACACACACATACATACAGATATATGTACATACATACAGAACCTAATAACACATACATATGGATTTATACAAATACATACACAATTATATATACATATACATAGATATGTACACATATACACACATATATACTTACAAACATACGTACACACACCCACAAGGAGACAGAGGTACATACATACATATACACACATGCACACACATACATAAAAACACACACAAACACAGGAATATGCAGAATACATACATGCATACATGTATGCATACACACCCATACATACATATATACATATGCACACACACACAGACATACATACACACACATGAATGCATACATACACACACACTGAGACACACACATGCATAAATAACGGACAGAGTCAAGACTATTGATAAGTTTGCAAGACGCAACGAAAGTTTTAGGAAAATTAAAATAAGAAATAAGTGGAAATGTTACCGGTGAGTGTTAAATTTGAAGGCACAATAAGAAAATGACTCTCCCCAGACACAACAGAAGATGCTTCAACACACGAAATGACATAAAAAAGTCTTGCGAAACAAATCCAAAAAAACGAAATATATATATATAATTATATGTATGTATATATATATATATATATATGTATATATATGTATACACACATATGTATTTATTGTGTGTGTGTCATCGTCATCATCATTTAGCATCCATTGTCCATGCTGGTATGGGTTGGATGGTTTGACTGGGTTGGCACACTGGAAGGCTGCACCAGGCTCCTCTCTGATTTGGCATGGTTTTCTATAGCTGGATGCCCTTACATGCCAATTTGTACTGCACCAGTATCTGCCACAACTGCGGTTTTGCTCAGCTTGATGGGTCTTCTCAGTCATTGCCTCCATGAGGCCCAACACTTGAAAGGGACTCAGTCACTTTGCCTCCATGCAACCCATGTATATATATTATATATATACAACAAATCCATTTCAGCACAATCTTCTTTGTTTGCACGAGCCCTTCTTCTAACAAGCACCAGGATTGGGATTTTCTGCTGTTGTGTGGGAGCCTGATTGGTGAAATCAACTGAAATACTTCTCTAATATTGTAATGTACTAACATATGTGCATGGGCACCACATAAAAAGGAACCCAGTTCACTCTGTAAAGTGGCTGGCATTAGTTAGGAAGGGCATTCAGTCATAGAAACCATACAAAACAGACAGTAGAGCTGCTCTGAAGAGTGCAGGGTTACATAATTGGACTGTTATCTAACAACCTATTAAGCCCCAAGTGCAAAACCGACTGGTAAGGATGGCCACAATGGATACATAGTACTATAATACTGTACACTTCAATCAATATATATATGTATATATATACACACGCTTTCCCAAGGTGCTATGCAGTGGGACTGAACTTGAAGCCATGAGATTACAAAATTAGTTTCTTTCCCACACAGCCATGTCTCTGTCTGTATGATAAACTTATTAAGTTTTCTTTTTTGTATATCACTACCTTAAGAATATAAAGGGTTGCTATTTTTAGTACAGTGCCTATAGAAGAGCTTCAAGTAGATAGTGGAGAACTGTTCCACCCCAGTCCAATATCACAGGACCATATGTTTATTGTGTCTACAGTGAATCTGTTTATGACACAGATGGGGGTTTGCCTTATTGAAATTAGCTTAAAAAAAAAAAAAAAAAGGGTGGGGTTTTTCTCTCAAAGTATTCTGTTTCCCTATTTTTATTCACAACCCATGGGTGATTTATCTGAAACTCCTCTTTTCACCCTCCTTCAAAACTTTTTTTCACAACAAATCCAGATACAATTGTAATTTACTCCATTTGTAAAGAATTTTATCTTCAAATATTCATGTTTGTTGCATGCAGCTATGAGGAAACAAAGTTACGGTGTTGGGGTACACTTCTGTTGGACATTAATACAACCTTGAAACGTGTATCTCACAGTGAATTAAGACTGAATTGTGAAGTTGAAATCTTCAATTATAAAAGCCTCTTGAAAAGCACATGATAATTAAAATACATTAAAAGAGACCAACAGAAGTACTAGGCTTGCAAAGAATAAGTCCCGGGGTCGATTTCTTTGACTAAATGGTGGTGCTCCAGCGTGGCCACAATCAAAATGATTGAAACAAGTAAAAGAATATATTGCTAAGGCATTGAGATCCAAATAACCTGGTGTGAAACTGAATATACACCAGAATGACACATTAGTCAAGTAGGGAGCAGTAATAAGAAAAGGAATGACAAAGGAAGGAGCAATCATCCTAGAAAGTTCAGAAGATGATCGTTTATTCCTTTCTCATCTCTTCTCTTCTACATACATGTACACACACACACACACACACACATGCACAAACACACATATAACTACAGACACATGCAAATTTAGGGATTGGAACAGGTGAAAATCCCAGTAACATATGTCTCCCAGCTAGCAGAACCTTATTCTCTTGAGATATTTTGACAACAATGTAACCTTCATTTAACTAAGGTGTATTCACCCTTATCAGTAGCTAGTGGAGTACCCCTCGTTAGGCTAATTACTATTTCTGAGGTTCTGCTGGTGATTTTATCTCCTCTGTTCCCTAATTTTCGAAAACGTTTACAATCTTCTTTGACAATAAACCACTAATGTTCTTCAAAGTTGCTTTTTATACTTTCTACTATGGACTGCTTGAAGCTTACTCACTTCCTACACCTTGATCCTGAGATCTTGCACTTAAATATATACACACATATATATTTACATATATCAATATCTCTCTATCTATCAATCTAATACAACAGCAAGACTCTCATCGGCAAGACTATTTAAGCAGGAGAATTAAGACATTCGCTCTCTTTCTTCTTTCCCATTTCCTCTCACGCTTTTACATAGTGTTGGTGTATTTGATGATTGTGTGAGGAGGGGTCGACTGTCTTGTGCTTTCTCTCCGCCTTAAGCAGGATCAGCAATGCCAACAGTAAGGAACATGTTCTATTCAGACCTTAGGGGGTCCGAATTGTCCTCTTCGGAGGAGTGGCTCATACGAGCAGTTGATAGAATGGACAAGTGTTTAAGGAAGAAGAAAGATTTGCTGAAGTGACAGAAGTCACAAAAAAGGAGGTGGACCTGACAAACATGGAGAAATATGAGATGGCACGTAGGATCGGTGGTGATGCTAAGTTGTCCCTACTCCAGAAAGTATTGGAAAATATGGGTAAGAAAACAGTAAATATATAAGGTGTACTCAGTGGAAGAAAGGAAAATTGAAAACGTTGAGGCAGAGGAAGCAGATTTGGAACAATTGTGGTTCAAGAAGGCAGGAAAGGCAAAAGAATATGCTGTAACCACAGTAACCTACATATCTTGGAAGAAGGACTTCCAGGATTAGGGTGGAGAGAATCCCACCAGAAACAGATGTGGCTTGGGTTATGGCGGCTGTTCTTCTCGGAAGTAAAGAAGAAATAGCCGTCCTGCAGGCCACGAAAACAGAAAATTCTGTATGGAAAGAGCAAACATTGGACCTGATCATATTGGGTATTGGCAGAACCACTGAAAATATGGTGGAAACGGTGACCATTGGAGATGTAGTGTTGAGAGTGGGGGTGGGGGTGGAGGGCAGAACCCCTCGTTGCTTTAAATGTTGCTAAAAAAGGCCTCTGCAGAAGCAGAGAAGTCAGGAAGAAGTTAGAAAGGGGCCGGAGAAGGTGCAACAGGAAGAAAAGAGAAATAAAGAACAGTGGATGGTAGCTGAAGGAAGAGGAAGAAAGGACAGATTGAATTAGAACCCCAAGCCATACACCCCGTCCCACCCCACCCCACCCACCTTCTCAGACACCCCCCTCCACCCATTCCCCTCCGATACAAAGCAAGAGAAAAAAAACAAATACAAAAAAACACAAGGCTCAACAGGCTCCCCCTCCTCCCACTGGAAATTGTTTCGCGCGTGTTTGAAAGGCGTAGACCAAGAAAGGATCCAGAAGAGAACAAAATGGAGGACTGCAAGATTTGTGCATGTCGATGGATGGACAAACACTGAGGTGTCCGAAAGCCAAAAAAACGACGAAATATTGAGATTCAAGAGGGGTTATAAGTGTTGGAAGGTGAAATGTGATTTAAAGACGATATCAGACAATATAAAGTACGACGAACTGACCCAGAGATACTCCACAGCCATTACAAGCCTTCAATTCCATTACAACTTTCTCTCTCTCTCTCTCTCTCTCTCTCTCTCTCTCGAGCTATAGAAAGACAAATACACACTTTATATACCTACAGACATCTATATAAACACACATGTAATAATAAACAGACACGTTTCCTTAGAAACCTTTCACTAAAAAACACATTTTCGAAGGTGAGGGGCGTGACTGCATCCGCACCCTTTTTCTTTAAACATGTTTTATAAATGACATTTGGCAGAAATACGTTTGAAAACAATAATAAACGACTGCTGAAATTATAAAAATTAGTAGTAACGAAGTCTGAACAAAAGCAAAAGCATGTTAGTGTTTTGTTTTGTCTTTTTTGAAACAAGCGAAAGCCAATTAAAAGGAAATCTCTTTGCCTTACCTTGTTCGAAAATGTCTGGAATTCAGCAGAAGACATCAGCTGTGAAATGGTTTTTTCTTCTTTTGCGATTTCTGGCGCAGAATTTTTCAGCGAATAACTTGTATTTTTCGATTTTCTGGAGATAGAATTACAGAATAAAGGTGAATTTTGTGGTTTATGCTTTGTCGGGTGTTGAACGAGAGAAATGTTGAAATTTACCTTTTTTTCACACATTCGAATTCACCGCCATTAATAGGCGCACACACCTGCTATTGCGCACGCGCACGCGAGTCGTGACTAGTCGATCCTACAATAACAATCTATTGCCAATGCATGTATGCACAAAACATGCAGGACGGTTTGTTTTGGTTTTTTTGAACAAAGTAAATAAAACACATTGTAAACAAAACGCAAACACCCTCATACATGTTTTGTGCGTGACGCGCGCTGCAGAGTCGTAGGATCCACTAGTCACGTCTCGCATGCGCGGATGCGCGCCCTGGATCCAATCTTCTTGAATCGTACCTTGATAAAATGTTTTCATTTCAAAATAAAACCAACAAAAATAATCTCCCATAATCTTTACCTCCGCTGATTTTTACATTCTACGATGACTGATCTAAGAAATTTGGGGAACGATTTACCGTCTGGTGAATGGAACCGAGTATATGCAGATTCCAATAGCTTGCCAAATTGTCAGTCATAAATTTTCTGCAAGAACGTTTTGTCTGATAACATTCTCCAACATCTCTGCACTCCTATCGGGTAGACGTTGAAGAAATCCTTTTTCTGGTTGTGGTGTCATAACATCCAACAACCCAAGTTTTGCGACACATTCGTCGTCCATTGTTCTTCTTTTTGAAGAACAAACTTTCATGGAACTCCACTCTATGGTCCGGACCAGCAATTGGAGTTTTGTCCGGCACCAGTTTTTTGCCAAACAAACATCTCTACAGAACTGGTGCCACTGAACGGCAGTTCTTATATCAATGCAATTTATTCTTGCAGATATCGTGACAGTTAATTCGAAAATGAAAAATAAAATTAAACACTAAAAAAAAAAAAAATTCCATATAATGGCAGCTTGGAGTTTTCTCCAAAGGTTCCTTTCCTGATGGAAAGAGGAATTGTTTCTTTTTTACTTTTAGCTCACTTTCTTTTGACAAAATCCCGTCAATAGAACGACTAGAATTTTGAAAATTCATTGAACAGCCATGCTACATGGCAGTGAAACATGGGCTGTAACTGCTGAGGACATGCGTAAGCTCGCAAGGAATGAAGCCAGTATGCTCCGCTGGATGTGTAATGTCAGTGTGCATACCCGTCAGGGTGTAAGTATCTTGAGAGAAAAGCTGAACATAAGAAGCATTAGTTGTGGTGTGCAAGAGAGACGATTGCGCTGGTATGGACATGTGGTGAGAATGGATGAGGATAGCTGCGTGAAAAAGTGCCACACCCTAACAGTTGAGGGAACCCGTGGAAGAGGTAGGCCCAGGAAGACCCGGGCTGAGGTGGTGAGGCAAGACCTTCGAACATTGGGCCTCACCGAGGCGATGACTACTGACCGAGACCTTTGGAAATGTGCTGTGCGTGAGAAGACCCGGCAAGCCAAGTGAGATCGCTGCCAGTGCCCCTGGACTGGCTCTTGTGCGGGTGGCACATAAAAGACACCATTTTGAGCGTGGCCGTTGCCAGTACCGCCTGACTGGCCTTCATAGGATTTTCGAGCGAGATCGTTGCCAGTGCCCCTGGACTGGCTCTTGTGCGGGTGGCACATAAAAGACACCATTTTGAGCGTGGCCGTTGCCAGTACCGCCTGACTGGCCTTCATAGGATTTTCGAGCGAGATCGTTGCCAGTGCCCCTGGACTGGCTCTTGTACGGGTGGCACATAAACGACACCATTTTGAGCGTGGCCATTGCCAGAACCGCCTGACTGGCCTTCGTGCAGGTGACATGTAAAAGCACCCACTACACTCTCTGAGTGGTTGGCGTTAGGAAGGGCATCCAGCTGTAGAAACTCTGCCAAATTAGATTGGAGCCTGGTGTTGCCATCCGGTTTTACCAGTCCTCAGTCAAATCGTCCAACCCATGCTAGCATGGAAAGCGGACGTTAAACGATGGTGATGATGATGATGATGTATGAGCCAATGAAGGAGGCCTCTACATGGTAGCTAGACCTGCTAGAAATAGCAACCAAATCTCCCTCAAAATCACACCCTACTCTCTTATCTATGTATATATGTATGTATGAGCTAATGAGGGAGACCTCTACATGGTAGCTGGACCTGCTAGAAATAGCAGCCAAATCTCCCTCAAATCACACCCTACTCTCTTATCTATGTATATATGTAAGTCTGAGCCAATGAGGGAGGCCTCTACATGGTAGCTGGACCTGCTAGAAATAGCAGCCAAATCTCCCTCAAATCACACCCTACACTCTTACCTATGTATATATGTATGTATGAGCCAATGAGGGAGACCTCTACATGGTAGCTGGACCTGCTAGAAATAGCAGCCAAATCTCCCTCAAATCACACCCTACTCTCTTATCTATGTATATATGTAAGTATGAGCCAATGAGGGAGGCCTCTACATGGTAGCTGGACCTGCTAGAAATAGCAGCCAAATCTCCCTCAAATCACACCCTACTCTCTTATCTATATATATATGTATGTATGTATGTATGTATGTATGAGCCAATGAGGGAGACCACTACATGGTGGCTAGACTCAGGATATGCTGCGTCATGTGGTTCTGGATTTGTTAATGACAGGATGGTCATGGCTGTGATACTTTTGATCATGGATTTTGCTCAATCTGGACTAACCTGAGGTTAAACAACACCAACAACAACAGCCACCACACTCCCCCCTTAATCCTTCAGCATCCTCACAACATCAGAAAAGAGGATGGTGTTCAACCACATTCCCATCTGGCAAACAAAACACTTCACAACCACTTGAAGACAGAACCACAGCGCAGAATGAGGGCAAACCAAAGTGTCAAGTGATCCAACACCATCTAAAAATGCTGTTGGTCAATTAGGATTGTTCCGATCACTGGAACAGCCTGCTCGTGAAATTAACAAGCAAGTGGCTAAGTGCACCACAGACATTTTTTACTGTTTTCTATATGCTTCAGCCATTTGACTGTAGTCATGCTGGAGCATCGCCTTAAAGGGTGTTAGTCGAAGAAATCAACCTCAGAACTTATTCTATCGCTCTCTTTTGTTGAACCACTAGGTTACAGGGACACAAACACACCAGCATTGGCTGTCAAGGAATGGTGGGGGGACAAACACAAAGACACACATATATGTGATGGGCTTCTTCCAGTTTCTTTCTACCAAATCCACTCACAAGGATTTGCTTAACCTGAGACTATAGTAGAAGACAAGATGCGACTGACATGCATACGATAGATGTAGTTCTCAGGGAAATCCAACACAGAACACAGAACATGATAAGCTGGTCCACTGAATTACAGGTATGACTCATTTCTGCCAGCTGAGTGAGCTGAAGTAAAGTGTGGGAACCAAACCCACACCCTTACGATTATGAGCTGAATCTCCTAACCAGGAGCCACACACCTATAAAATAACAACATAACAGGATAATCAACCGACATCTAATCCGTTGTCCCCCAGACATTGCCAGGCAACTATTTCAACCCTGGATAAATCACCAAGAAAACTGGTTCCAAAATAACAGACTGCCAAACCCTATCTGATTTCTTAGCAGATACACGAAGGAGTCATACCCAATGACTGGTGTAGCAGCACCATAGTCAACTGCTACAAAGGTAAAGGTGATGCTTTAGATACAAATAATTACAGAGGTTCGTTCGTTTGTTCGTATGTTCGTTCGTAAGAACGTACGTACGTACTATTGTTCGTTCGTACATACGTACGTAAGTTCATTCACCCGTTTGTACGTGTGGACGTATGTAGATGCTTTCGTTCGTACGTACGTACATGCGTTCGTTTATTCGTTCGTTCGTTTGTTCGTTCTTTCATATGTACGTACTGAGGTACGTTCGTTTCCTCGTTCGTTCGTTCCTTCCTTCGTACATAACGTTCGTTCGTTCTTTTGTACATTCGTACGTACGTACATTATGATATGAAGTGGGAGAACTTTCAGACATTTATCAAGCACAAAGCCGAAATATATCCACAGTGATACGCGCAGGAGTGGCTCTGTGGTAAGTAGTTTGCTTACCAACCACATGGTTCCAGGTTCAGTCCCACTGCGTGGCACCTTGGGTAAGTGTCTTCTGCTATAGCCTTGGGCCGACCAAAGCCTTGTGAGTGGATTTGGTAGACGGAAACTGAAAGAAGCCTGTCGTATATATGTATATATATATATGTATATGTGTGTCTGTGTTTGTCCCCCCAACATCACTTGACAACCGCTGGTGGTGTGCTTAGGTCCCCGTAACATAGCGGTTCGGCAAAAGAGACTGATAGAATAAGTACTAGGCTTCCAAAGAATAAGTCCTGGGGTCGATTTGCTCGACTAAAGGCGGTGCTTCAGCATGGCCACAGTCAAATGACTGAAACAAGTAAAAGAGTAAAAGGGGGAATCGCATGACCGTGATATGGAGAACACATTATCGAAAGCGAAAATTGCCAAAATTAAAAACTAAAAAAGTTACAGCCATTTTCCCTCAGTGTCTAATCCCAATGTGCACCGTAGAGAGACAACATGGACGTGTGTGTGTGTGTGTGTGCGTGTATGTGTGTTCATGTGTGCGTGTATGCGTGTTCATGTGTGTGTGTGTGCGTGTATGTGTGTGTGCTTGCGCGTGTGTATGTGTGTGTGTTGATAAGTTGATTTATAGAAAAGATTATGTTAAATGTTTGAAATACAAATCTGTGAATGAAAAATAAAAATTCAGACATATACATGATAGATAGACCTGGTAGAAATAGCAGCCAAATCTCCCTCAAAACACACCCGGCTGTTTTGATGCGAGAATTCTGTGTTAATACGTTAAGAATTGCTTTGACAGAAAATGAACCTGGAAGAAATTGGAAGAAATAGGGAAGAAGTAATTGCTTTTCTGTGCTTATATAAATTTGAGATGTACCTGTTGAAGATTAAAATGCGAAAGTTGTTATTTTCTACGCATGAATAACCAGAGAGAAAGTGAAAAACTGTGTTTTTGGCGGGATTTTTGTATTCAGCAGGACTTTGTCGTCTGCCAAAATGAATGACAGACGGAAGAAGACAAAATGGCGACGTTTATCGGTGAATTTCTTTTGAAGTTGTGGTGGGAGGAGACAATGGATGTGTGTGTGTATCTGTGTATGTGTGTGCTCGTGTGTCCGTGTGTATGGGTGCTTCTCTATTGTGCTTAATAAGTTACATATACTTTACCATAGTGTTCGTGATTAAGCTATTTTATTCCTTTTTCTACGGTGTTCTGCCCTGCCTGATTATTTTATTTCTTTTTTATTTTATAATAGCTTTTATAAAATAAATCTAATTTTTGTACCTCTATAAATTCATACTTAACTTTTACATAACAATACTGGTATATTCAATACTTAAAATAAACTGCTTAGATTATAATTAAATTAATATATAGTTAGCATGGGATCTATTTTAAAACGGGGGCACCAGTTTTCATTTATGTTTTATGTAGTGTTTTTGGTACGGAAAGACTTTCAAACTTCGTATACTTATCTATTTTGTGTTATAGAACACAAAAAAAATTTTGTATTCGAATTTATTTCATGTAAAAAATTGTCTTATTTCGATAATTTCTACTAATCACTGACGTCTATTCAGTTGAAAACAGTTAGCGCTGTAACGGTGTATATCGTATTAATCCCCTAACCCTAACCCTAACTAGACTGTTAACCATAACCGTAACCCAAACCCTAACTCTAGAATCCGAACTCTAGCGTAATTTATTATATAAACAATATATGCATATAAATTACGATTAAACCGGATGAAATATGTCACAGGGAATAACATTTTTATTACCGCCCAGCAGTAACTCTATTCAGCTGAATAGACGTCAGTGATTGGTTGAAATTACAGAAATACGACAACTTTAACATGGAATAACTTGCGAATTCCTTCTTTTTTGTTAAGAAGACTAAGAGTAAAAGATGTTTTATATGACACATTCTACCAGTGTCCCAAGTTTCAAAGTGTTTCGTTAGTCTTTCGTTAAGAAAATACTGGTGCCCCCGTTTTAAAATAGATCCTTAGCATGTTCTTTTACCTCAGTACTCCTTTATTAAATACTACCATATATATCTGGCAGTGTTGGCTACAGCCTAGTCACCCGTATTACGAACCAGGTGTTACACGAAGGAGTCATACCCTATGACTGGTGTAGCAGCATCATAGTCAACTGCTACAAAGGTAAAGGGGACGCTTTAGATACAAATAATTACAGAGGCATCAAGCTGTTAGATCAGGTAATGAAGGTCACGGAGAGGGTCATAGCCCAACTAATTAGGGAGCGAATCAATTTAGATGAGATGCAGTTTTGGGTTCGTGCCAGGTAAAAGCACTACTGATGCCATATTTCTAGTAAGACAGCTGCAGGAGAAATACCTAGCCAAGGATAAACCTCTGTACCTGGCTTTCGTTGACATGGAGAAAGCCTTTGACAGGGTCCCCCAATCCCTTAAGTAGGAAGGAGAAACGATTGGAGAATCCTAATAAGTAGGAAGGTAGATAAAACACAAACCCCTTCAAGTAGATGGCCCTGCTCAGTATGTAGAAAAGGAGTAGGTAGTAACTCTATAAGATGTACCCGGTGCAAGCTATGCACACATAAGAGGTGCAGCAATATCAAAGGCAGGTTAACTAGGAAGTTAGCTTTTGTATGTGGCAGATGTTCAGGTGCAATAAAGACTGTAAACAAACAGGAAACAACTTCTATCTCATTCCAGGGAGAAAAACTAGAGGTAGTCGATAGCTTCCACTATCTGGGTGACCAAGTTAGTAGTGGGGGTGGGTGCACTGAAAGTGTAGCTGCTAGAATAAGAGTAGCCTGGGCAAAGTTTAGAGAGCTCTTACCTCTGCTGACGACAAAGGGACTCTCACTCAGAGTAAAAGGCAGACTGTATGATGCATGTGTACGAACAGCCATGCTACATGGCAGTGAAACATGGGCTGTGACTGCTGAGGACATGTGTAAGCTCGCAAGGAATGAAGCCAGTATGCTCCGCTGGATGTGTAATGTCAGTGTGCATACCCGTCAGAGTGTAAGTATCCTGAGAGAAAAGCTGAACATAAGAAGCATCAGTTGTGGTGTGCAAGAGAGACGATTGCGCTGGTATGGACATGTGGTGAGGATGGATGAGGATAGCTGCGTGAAAAGGTTCCACACCCTAACAGTTGAGGGAATCCGTGGAAGAGGAAGACCTGGGCTGAGATGGTGAGGCAAGACCTTCGAACATTGGGCCTCACCGAGGCGATGACTACTGACCGAGACCTTTGGAAATGTGCTGTGCATGAGAAGACCCGGCAAGCCAAGTGAGATCGTTGCCAGTGCCCCTGGTCTGGCTCTTGTGTGGGTGGCACATAAAAGACACCATTTTGAGCGTGGCCGTTGCCAGTACCGCCTGACTGGCCTTCGTGCGGGTGACACGTAAAAGCACCCACTACACTCTCTGAGTGGTTGGCGTTAGGAAGGGCATCCAGCTGTAGAAACTCTGCCAAATTAGATTGGAGCCTGGTGTTGCCATCCGGTTTTACCAGTCCTCAGTCAAATCGTCCAACCCATGCTAGCATGGAAAGCGGACGTTAAACGATGATGATGATGATGATCTAATTAGTTAGTATTTAAGTTTTGTAACATGTATAAATCTAATAACTATTTCTAGATAATTTTCTTTTCCTCCCTCTATTGTGGTAAAAGTTTATAAAACATTTCATCCTTTTGTTATAATTCTTCTTCTTAATAATCCTTAACTTTAACTTTATACAATATAGCAGTATTGCTTATAATAGTAAACGATAGTACTACATGATAAGATTTCCCCTGTTTTCATTTCAGCCCCCTTAATTGTACCAGTAAAAGGGAATAAATAAAACAAACACAGACAACAGGTTGAGTTAAAACGTTTATATTTAAGTAGCAAAGGTCGGATGAAGAGTTCAAACGGCAAAATAGCCAAGAGTCCATATTGCAGGGGTGTGGAGAGGGTGGGTAAAGGAGCTGGTAGGTTGGATGGATGGAAAGGTTGAGGAACGGGTGGGAGGGGGGACCGAAAGGGCCTGTTTGAATGATGGAGCCCACATGTGAACGAGGGAATCACATTATAAGATGGTTGTGTGTGTGGGGGGGGGGGGGGGGGGGGGGGGAAGGCGGTACGCTTGTAGTAGGTTTTAAATTGTGTTGTTGAGGAGAAAGTGGGAGAGAGTTAAATAAAGAGAAAGACAAATTGGTGTAGTTTAGCCCTAGGTTAGTCCCGAATGAGCAGAACCATGGTCAGAGGAATTCTAGCCATGGCCATCCAGCTTTTTGGTCATATATCAAGGATGGCATTGGCATAAGTGTTCTTCCTGTTGTTGAGACAGGGTGTGATATGAAGGAGATTTGACTGCTGTTTCTAACAAGTGTAACTACCATGTAGAGGTGTCCCTCATTGGCTCATACATACAGAGATAAGACAGTAGAGTGTGATTTGAGGGAGATTTGGCTGCTATTTCTAGCAGGTCTAGCTACCATGTAGAGGCCTCCCTCATTGGCTCATACATACATATATACATAGACAAGAGAGTAGGGTGTGATTTGAGGGAGATTTGGCTGCTATTTCTAGCAGGTCTAGCTACCATGTAGAGGCCTCCCTCATTGGCTGATACATACATATATACATAGACAAGAGAGTAGGGTGTGATTTGAGGGAGATTTGGCTGTTGTTCTTTACAATTTAGGTGACTGTATAGCTCATCTTGATGGATATTGGGTGTTGTATGTTGGTGCAAGTGGCGGTAGAGGGGAGGGGAGGGGCGGTGTCATCACAGTTTAGTAGTTGTGTGTGTGTTTATGTATGTGACAAAGTTGTGGGGGGAGGTTGATAGAGGGAGGGAGACTGAGACAGAGAGAGAGTGAGAGCGGGTGATGGTAGTCTTGGGATAGGAAGTGGTGGTTTGAAGGGACCAAGATGATGTTTGATGTTTGGTGATGTGAGGTGAGGTTTCAGTGTGGTCGAGCAGAGATTAGATCCTGGAGAGCTGATGTAAGAGGTTTGATGGTAGTATGGCTTCGAGGTTTTCTATGAGGCAGCTGATTGGAAGATACATCCAACCCAGGACCTGAGCAGAATAAAGAGAGAAAACACAAATATAATCATAGTAAAAATAATCATTTCTGTTTCAGGCACAAGGCCTACAATTTTTTTTTTGGGGGGGGGGGAAATAATCGAGTACATCGACCACAATTTGCAACTGGTACTTAATTTATCAACTCCAAAGGGATGAAAGGCTATGTCAGCCTCGGTGGAATTTGAACTCAGAACATAGCGACAGGCAAAACACCACAAAGCATTTCGTCTAGCGTGCTAACAATTCTGCCAGCTTAACACCTTAATAATAATAATAATTTCTAGTGTAAGCACAAGGCCTGGATTTTGTGGAGACGGGGGACGGTCGATCACATTGACCTCAGTATGCAACTGGTACTTATTTCATCAACCTCAAAAGGATGAAAGGCAAAGTTGAACACAGAATGTAAAGATGAACAAAATGCTGCTCAGTATTTTGCCTGGCGTACTAACGGTGCTGCCATCTCACTGCCTCCATCGCATTAATTATTGGGAATATTTCACAGAATTAATGGTAGACTTATTGGGTTATTTCTGAAAGCTTTATTCCAAGAAACCTGAAAGCATAACCCGAGTTGTGTCTGTATCAGAAGATAGTCTCTCATCTGCTAATCATTGGAAAGCAAAGGAAATTGGACGGAATACAATGAATAATTACTCTTTTACTTGTTTCAGTCATTTGGCTGCAGCCATGCTGGAGCACCGCCTTTAGTCGAGCAAATCGACCCCAGGACTTATTCTTTGTAAGCCTAGTACTTATTCTATTGGTCTCTTTTGCTGAACCACTAAGTTACGGGGACGTAAACACACCAGCATCAGTTGTCAAGTGATGTTCTGGGGAAAAACACACACACAAACATATATATATATATATATATATATATATATATATATACATATACATATATACGATGGGCTTCTTTCAGTTTCCATCTACCAAATCCACTCACAAGGTTTTAGTCGGCCCAAGACTATAGTAGATGACACTTGTCCAAGACTTAATACACAGCACTCATAGAATTATTTTCTGCTTTTTTCCATTCAGAAAAAAAAAAAAAATTACATTTCAAAATTTACATGGTCACAATTTCCTGTCCAGAAAACAAAAATAGTAAAAAAAAAAAAAATTTTAGATGTAAAATATAGGGGGTCACAGTTTCACAGGGGTAACAATTTAATGCAATATGGTATACTCTGAAAACCACATCATCGATAATATATGAGCCAAGGTGAGGGGTCAGAGCCAATACATATTTCAATTCACCAGCACCTCCACCACCACCAGCACCTCCACCTCTCTCTGCCTCTCTTTGACCTCAAAACATCACCTCTCTGCTAAAATTTTACTCCTAACTCTCCTCATCAACTAACTTTTTTTAACCGCATCATATCATGGCTGCTTCTCTCTCCCTCTTTCTGTCTCACATGAAAAGCATTACAGACAAGCTAAGTAACAGAATGACAAACAGAATTATAGTAATAATGATCGTTTCAAACTTTAGCACAAGACCAGCAATTCCAGGGGAGGCAGGTAAGTCAATTACATCGACCCCAGTGCATAACTGGTACTTATTCCATCAACCCTGAAAGGATGAAAGGCAAAGGCGATTTTGGTGGAATTTGAACTTACCGTTTTAGCAACAGTTCCCATGGGTTCTGGGTATTGGCGTGTGAGGAGTGCAAGGAGTGCTGTGAAGGAACAGGGACCGGCTGTGAAGAGGATGAAGAATGGAAGTTCCTTTTTGGGATACACAGACACCTCATGGAAGGCTGAAATAATAATAATAATAATAATAATAACAATAAAGTCTGTTTACTAATTGACATACATACCTTGTGACCATAATATCTTGGCAAAAGAATTTGATAAGCCCAGAAAATATAAAATTCGCTCATTGAAATTGAAAAGATGTGGCATCTCAAGATGGTTAGATACCAGTGATTGTATGGAGCACTTGCAATGATCAAAAAAAGGAACTGAAAGTGTTTGAGGATGATCCCTGCAGAAAGGGCAAAACATTGTCTTCACTGGTCAGAAGAACATTGTCACTGTGAATTTTCTTTCCTTTTTACCCCCCCGCCCCCACATCTTATTCGTTTATTTTTAAACTTGTTTCAGTTATTTGACAACGGCCAAGCTGGAGCACCACCTTTAGTTGAGGAAATCAACCCCCAGGACTTATTTTTCGTAAGCCTAGTACTTATTCTATTGGTCCCTTTTGCCGAACCACTAAGTTACAGAGATGTAAACACACCAGCATCAGTTGTCAAGTGATGTTGGGAGAGGGGAACAAACACAGACATACAAACATATATATATATATATATATATATATACACATATATACGACGGACTTCTTTCAGTTTCTGTCTACCAAATCCAATCACAAGGCTTTGGTCGGCCCAAGGCTATAGTAGAAGACACTTGCCCAAAGCAGAGTGAGCCAGCAGGAGTCCTGGGGTGGAACAAGAAAGAAATGGTTGTACAATATCCATAGTCTCAGGTGGTCATTCTTGGGAATCCAGCCAGAAAGTATAAAGATGTTTGCTTCTGATAGGACCCTATGGAGGAGGGGTCTAAGGACTCCATCCCTACAACTGGCAGGAGACTTGGATACTTCTCATAGGACCCTATGGAGGAGGGGCCTGAGGCCTCTTACCTCAACAATCCCCTCAGGAGTAGTGGTGGAGAAGACGGATGGATGTAAAGAGCCATAATGAAACACTACAGGATATTTTGTCTGATGCTCAACCAGTTATTTTGTCGATAATTTGATGATGCTAGGAAGAAGAATTTAGCAGAGGTACTTACATGGTAAAAGTTCTCTATCGATGCTTTCTGTACAGGTGGGGTAGGGATAAAAAAGGTGACCCTTCTCCAGAGGATAAGGGATCATACGGAAAGCTGTGGAGAAAGAAAAGAGAAACAGCTGTTATTACAGAATGGATTGACCCTTTCAGCATTCAGAGATTACTCTGTCAAATCTAATCCTTATTTATTTCCCGTTTTGAATTAATCCTGGATTATCTCATAGCTTTCAGTTTTCAATGATGTGATTGTTTAGTTTTAAAATGACATTGCATGGTAAGTGTGAGAAGGCTGATCTGGCTAGTTTGGACAAAAAAACAGGTTCAATATTAGGGACCCAGATATGGCTGGCTTAAATGCTAAAAGGAGATATGTACACATATATATATGTATGTATAACCCTTTTCTATTCAGATTACTCAGTGAAATCATCATTATCATCGTCATTTAATGTCCTTTGTCCATGCTGGCATGGGTTAGGTGATTTAACCTGGGCTGGAAGGCTGGACTAGGCTCCAGTCTGATTTGGCATGGTTTCTATGGCTAGATGCCTTTACTAATGCCAACCACTTCCAGAGTGTGATGGGTGCTTTTACATGCCACCGGCACAGATGCCATTTGTGTGGTACCAGTCTCTGCCACAAATGCAATTTTAATCGGTTTCACAGATCTTTTTCTTCTCAAGCACAACATAATGCCAAGGTCTTGGTCGTTCGTCATTGCCTCTGTGAAGCCCGGTGTTCAGAAGGTGCCCTTCATGTGCCAGTTACGCGACACCAGCATCAACCGAAACTACAATTTCAATGTAAAGCGTGATGTTGGTGTCATGTAACCGGCACCTCCTGTGCCGGTGGCACATAAAAAGCACCTTTCAAGCATTGGGCCTTGCGGAGGCAAAGTGGCTGATGCTGTTGGTGGCACATGAGAAGCTCCTTTTGAGTGTTGGCCTAATGGAGGTAATGATCAACACCTTTGGCATTATGTCGTGCCTGAGAAGAAGACCCATCAAGCCAAGTAAAATCGCTGTCATGGCAGATACTGGTGTCATGCAAATGGCACCCATGCCAGTGGCACATACAAGCTCCCGTTACACTTTTGGAGTGGTTGGTGTTAGGTAGGGCATCCAGCTGTAGAGAACCCTGCCAAATCAGATTGGAACCTGGTGTAGCCCCGGTCAAACTGTCCAACCCATACCAACATGGACAATGGATGTTAAATGATGAAAGTTTTTAATGACTCTTGTAGCTTTAAGATTTTGATGATGTGGTTGATTATTTTGAGAAGGACAATGTAGGGTAGGTGTAGTAGTGAGGGTGTGGGGTGCAGTGTGTGATCTGGTGGTGGTGGTGGTGGTGGTGTAATATGGTCCATTCTCTTTGAGAGTTGTGTGGGTAAGTGGTGCTATTAATGTAGCGTGACATGTAGCCCAGCAGGTCATCACGCGACCCCCTGAACCCCACCACCCTAAAAACAACAACAACAACAATACTTACTGCCCTCCCATGTGCAGTGTAAGAGGTTGAGGGCACCATCAACCCGTTTCCAATGTGGTAGGTGAAAGAAGGCATAGGCTATGGCCTCGCTGTCACCTCTCTTCAGGATGTGTTCAGGAGGTAGTATGAGGCTTTTCATCTCCAGCAGGTACTGAAATATAAGAGAAGATAAGAAAGCAGGTGAGACTATCTGGACATATAGGGGACATAGAATATAAGAATTCACACGTGCACATACACATACAAACCTGCCCACACACACACATGGTTCACAATATCCCAAAGTGTGTATGCATGTGATTGGGGACCACATGTGAATTTATGTTCCCACTGACACTCCAAACATGACCTCTACACCTTAGCAACAAATGACTACAGCCATTTGCATCACAATATCATCAATGGGCGTAATGTGAATTCCAACCTTTGTCCTTCAAGCGTACGTGTGTCTATACTTTATACGTATATTTGTGAGTGTGTGTGAGTGTCTATATGATTGTGTGTGCTTGTATATATGTATAAGTATGGTTATATGTGTATATATGTATCTAAGACGTTGTATCCATTCACCGTTAGACGGTGGTGAGAGGGACAAATGCACACACACACACATATATGTGTGTGTCTATGTATGTGTGTGTGTGTGTATCTGTGTATGTGTGTGTGTGTGTGTATCTATGTATGTGTATATATACATATATATATATATATATATGTGTGTGTGTGTGTGTGTGTGTGTGTGTGTGTGTGTGTGTGTGTGTGTGTGTGTGTGTGTTTATATTATTAATAAATTCATAAACTTATCAATAATATTCTCAGGAAATCAATATTTAATATTTCGAAAGATATATGTCCAATATGACATGGTAATATAATAAATTTAAAATTTAAAATATAAATATACGAAACATAAATATAAATATGAATGTAGATAAAGATACATGTGAATATAAATGCGGAATTACTGATAGCATGCTGATCTTTTGATCACATTGTGATTATAGTAATATCCGCGAAACGATCGTCAGATGTTTAATTCTTTAAATTTTAGGTTTTTTTAATATTTTAGACTTTACAATATTCACGCTTAATTACGCATTTATATTCACATGTATCTTTATTTACATTCATATTTTTATACATATGTAGTGAAACTACCTACCGCCATTAGATACAAAACTACTATCGCCATTACATACAATCTTCTCATTTAAATATAAATAAATGCGAGCGTAGTAGAGAACCCATTCCTTGTCATCACGTGACTGATTATTATTCGAATCGGCAACTTCTTCGAACCTTTCCCGCCAGAACACAAACTGACCAATCACGGCCCCTAATAAGGTCACGTGATAGAGTAAAATTCTGAAGGCATTTGGAGCCCTCTTAACGCTATAAATAGATCAACTCATACCCCACAAATTTGTCTCGGTCCAGTTTCTCTTAGAGACTGTTCCGTGTACCACACAAAAGCAGCAGCAGTTCCAGCGACCACTTCAGCAGCTTCGTCCAGCCACGATGACCTCCACCGTCGCCACATCAGCAACAAGAGTCTACAACTACTATCCAGCATCATCGTCATGACCAACACGATTACTACCAAACAGCCTCTACACCACCAGCGTCAACACGACTTACTATGTACACCAAACCAAACCTCCGCGGCACATCTCTCTCTTCGATTCTGTTAGGTGACTCAGCTTCACCACGGTAAATAAACAGACAAGAGTTCTCAGCCAGCGACGAACATCTGTATAACAAGAATCACGGCCCGGCATCGATGCCACGACATCACAACTAGTGATCAGCTCTGCCACACTCAGCCAACTCACTTTCACATACAGAACTTTTCCTATAGTGTACTAAAGATCTGGTATAATTGCTCACGTGTTATTGACTCTTTCTATTTGCTGTAAACACTCATACACACATGTATCACTCACATACACACTTTTCTTTGCATGACGGCCTGTCTTTGATTATGTTCTTATATGTCGCATTCACACTCTCACACAGACATACATCTTTAACAGCATAATAAATATCTCTGTTATTCATCTAATACTGTTGTGGTCTTTCATTGCTGGTCATCTATGTTATCGTCGCATAACATATTATATATATCATCTTTGATATATAATTGTATGTTCGACCGTGTGACACGTTTAAATAAAAGGAGTCCTCTGTTTTTCCATTCGTCACCATTTCTCCTTTTTGAGTTCGCACGGTTGTCCCTTACACATATTTATATTTATATTTCGTATATTTATATTTTAAATTTTAAATTTATTATATTACCATGTCATATTGGACATATATCTTTCGAAATATTAAATATTGATTTTCTGAGAATATTATTGATAAGTTTATGAATTTATTAATAATATAAACACACATATATACACATTTATTTGCTCAAAATAATAGAGCACTCAATATAAGTTCAGTTACATATTCTTTTAGAATATTACTTATAAAAGTTATATATATATATAAAACCGTTAACAAATTAAGTCATGTATACAACTTGAACTGACACATATCAGTACATAAACATACATTCACATGTACACACACACAAACACGTCTACACACTTACCTAAATACGCACGTACACACTTACATACATACATACATGCATATAGGCATGGACACATGCATATGCAAGTACACATATGCATACACACACACACATACGTACATATATATCATGAACTGTTACTTTCTCAGATGCAGCATGGAATTTTGTCAGCGAACAGGTTGCAGTCTCAAAGCAACAAAAATATTTTTGGAAATTATATTTAAATGTTGAAGTGAATATAATGGTTCTTGTGTTTCTTAAATGGCTTATAAACACCTTCCACGCTACAGTTGTGTGTGTGTGTATATATATATATATTATTTAGTTTAAAAGAGTTCCAACACTGTCTGTTTTTTATGTTTTATTTATATTCCTGCAGAACCAATGTGGGGTATAGAATATGGAATATACAATATATAATATAATATACAATATATAATATAAAATAAAATAAAATAAAAATGGATGGCACCATGAAAGAAAGTATTGAATGTAGATGAAATATTGAGTGTTCAATATAAAGGATCAAATATATAAATATATAAATATAAATATATAAAGGCGACTCGAGTTTCAGGGCTATTTCCCTTCGTCATGGCCGGTATGACAGACTTTAACAGACTGTATAAGCCAACATGTATATATATATATATATATATATATATATATATATATATATATAGTTAAGTGGTAGGTTTGCTTCGATCCTTCAGGGGTAGTCTGAAGCATCCAAGCAACCAGGGGATGTTTAAATCCGGAGGCACTCCTGGGGATCACCTGTATGGGTACCGTCTTGGGAAGAGGGCGTCCAGAGGCAGGTAATATGTTGCTTAAACTGTAGTTTATGTATTTACTTGGAGAATGGAGCAACAAATACAAGAAAAAGCATTTTCGTTGGATGAAAATGCTTTTTCTTGTATTTGTTGCTCCATTCTCCAAGTAAATATATATATATATATATATATATATATATATACGGCAGGTTTCTTTCAGTTTCCGTCTACCAAATCCACTCATAAAGTTTTGGTTAGCCTGAGGCTATAGTAGAAGACACTTGCCCAAGATGCCATGCAGTGGGACTGAACCTGGAACCATGTCATTAGTGAGCAAGCTACTTACCACACAGCCACTCCTATACAAGAGGGGAAGTCAAAAATTTTCTGCACTTTCGTCATAAAATATCTTTATTATTGTCACATGGTTTTCTGCGCATGCATGCTTGTAGTTGGTACTATTGTGGTGACATGATCCAAGTTGGAGCCAGATCGTGCCATTTTTCTTTCTGGTTTTACAGTGTAAGCATGGCTGCTCCCCTAGCGATGTGCACCAAAGAAGAACAAAGAGCGGTGATCCAAGAGATGATTAATGGTGAGCCAGTTCATCATTAGCATCTCTCGAGCTTGCTGAATCATCTCATCAGTAGTGAAGATTGATGGGCATTTTGCTCCCTCTTTGTGCGTCACGCCTTTCCAATCACAACTAAACTTCTCAATCCACCCCCACACATACACTTCTACATGGTAGTTCACTGTCCCGATGTTGTGCTAAAACCTCACTTTGAATTCCAGCACCTGACACACCTTCCGACCAGAGAAACTGGATCACTGCTCTTTGTTCTTCTTTGGTGCACATGGCTTGTGGAGTGGCCATGCTTATGTGGTACAATCAGGCTCAAACTTCATTTACGTGAGCTTAATAGTACCAACTAGAAGCAAGCATGCGCATAAGGCAGTGTGACAATAATAAAGATATGTCGTAGCAAAAGTACAAGATAATTTTGACTTCCCCTTGTGTGTGTGTGTGTATGTATGTACATACACACATATACATTCACACATACACACATAGAGTGTCATCTTACCTTAGGTGCATGAGGATTAAATTCCACAGCTCTGTGAATGGCTTCAACAGCTGACATTTCTGCTGAGCTGAGACCTCTTTTAGAAGCAACATCTGGGGAAAATCTGTAAAGAAAATCAATAACAAAATAAACAGCCACAAAACCTTATTGACCAGACAGAAACTGGGCAGCTTTGGGTGGGAATTGATTTGAGCTGGGATGACCTGTTGGGTGAACACTCCTTCCCCATTAGATCACTGAGAAAAACTGAAGTAAAAATGATGACGTTTTCATAATAATGATGATGGTGATGATAATGATGAAACAATGAGCAAGTAACAATAACAATGAGAGATACAGCTGTGAAATGTGGCCAGTGAGAGAGGCAGTTGGGAAATGTGGCCAGTGAGAGAGGCAGTTGGGAAATGTGGCCAGTGAGAGGCAAATGTGAAATGTAATCAGAAAGGCAGGTGTGAAATGTGGCCAGTGAGAGAAGAAGATTTGATCAAACTAGAAAGTATTTGAAAATGTTTGCTTTCACTAAATCCTCAAAGTTTGTACTTCTAGTATTTGAGTGAAATTCAAAAGGTGGCTGGCATCGTTGGAAGGCTTTCCATCAATAAATTTTACTCTTGCCTCCATTGGTTTGGTGCAGCCAATGAGAGATGCCTGCACTCATCTCAGTCACTCAAGTCACTAAGGAAAGTTTCATACTCAACTCAGTCAGCCAAAACATCAATTTTGTTGCACTCGACCAATGAAGAAAACTTGGCCGAGTCACTCAAGTGATTGAGGGAAGGCTGTACTTAACCACTGAAAGCCTGTAAGGGGTCACTCGACTGGCGTAGTAATCACAGCTAAATCCTTTCTGAAACTTCAATGGAGGAAAGATACAGTTGATAACATAGTTCTAGACAGTTTAAAAATCACACAGGATGGTCATAGCTGGAATGTCTTTCAATCTAGTTTAGCTCTGACACAACAACAACAAGTTAAAAAGGTTACTTACTTGTCTGCTACAGCTCGGGCTTTTAGTAATGCTGCTGTGTAACATATTGTAGCTGACTTTGGAAGATTTATATCTGTTAATATATACATAGGGTATGAATAAAATCAAATATCTACATGTGTGTGTGTGTGTGTGTGTGTCAATACATGTATTGACATAAGGTGTGTATAAAGTCAAATACGTGTGTGTGTGTGTGTGTGTGTGTGTGTGTGTGTGAGAGAGAGAATGAACACAAGAGACATAGCTTGAATGAATGGTGGCTTCGTTTTCAATCACTGCACAAATATCAACAGACACTCACACAAAGTGGCGAGCTGGCAGAAATGTTAGCATGCCAGGCGAAATGCTGTGGTATTCCGTCTGTCTTTACATTCTGAGTTCAAATCTCAGCAAGGTTGACTTTGCCTTTCATCCTTTCAGGGTCAATAAATTAAGTACCAGTTATGTACTGGGGTTGATATAAATTGACTGGCCCTCTACCCAAAATTTCAGGCCTTTTGCCAAGGGTAGAAATGAAACAGACACCCACGCACGCACACACACAGATTCAATGTGCCTGTGGGTTTTTGTTCTCAACCTGGGACTTTTAGAAGAAAGAACCTCAGCTCGCAGAAACAAACTACTTCATCATTTGGTTCCAAAGCAAACTGCTTTATCACAAAGCTACACACGCGTGCATGTGTGTGTGTGTCTTTTACTTCTTTCAGGCATTGCGAAAGCAGCTACACAGGGGCACGGTGCCTTAAAGGGTTTCTTCAAGCAAAATCGATCCCCACAACTTCTTTTTAAGTTTGGTGCTTAGTCTGCCAGTCTCTGGTGTTGTGAAGCAAGGATGGAGTGGGTCTGTGGGTGGGACACAGACAAACACAGAGATATGTACACACTCACACACATGTATGTATGTATTTCTCTGTGTGTGTGTGTGTGTGTGCATGTATGTATATACATGTGTGTGTGTGTGTGTGTGTGTGTATGTATATTTATATAAATGTGCATATGTATATGTGTGTGTGTGTGTGTCTGGTTTATCGGTAAAACATAAATTGTAAAAAGAAGCATGTTCTAAGTTATAGAGCAGTATATTGTAAAGAGAGACAAGGCCAGTCTACGAGATTAAAACCAGTCGGTGCATGGCCTCTATAGTCACGGGGCCACTGACTACAGAGGCTATGTGCCAACAGGTTTTGGGGTCTGATGATACCCTGTAAAGCTAAGCACTCTATGGATAAGAAACTCAGGGTAATCCCATAGACTGGCTTTATCTATCTTTATATATACATACATACGCACACACACATACAATCTACTTCTATTACTAGACCTGACTCAATAAACCCAACATTATTTCTCTCGTTTCTGTACTCTTATTCTCTTCACCCCATTCTAGCCCTTCTTTTGTCAGAGTTCTCTCTCTTCTCTTCACCTTCTTCACCACATTACTTTCAACAAAAAAAACAAAAAAAACAGAAAAACCTTCACAGACTAACAAGGTTTCTTTCAAGCCACACAATACAAGATCAAATGTAGAGAGTTCATAATTGTGTGAAGATCTACCACGAAACGTTTCCCCTTCATAGTGTAGGACACACAAGCTGTGTATACAACAGGGACCAGTCCTATCAACATTTATTTCTCCCCAGATTGTTAATTATATCCCTGCTCTTAAGTCTGAATACAACAAATGTAAAAATGACAATTATGATGATGATGGTGTTAAGATAATTAAGATAAACATATAGTAGGGTTAATATTTTACTGACCATCATATTTTGCTAATACTGCTTGTACATCTGAGTAAGCCTGTAGTTCTAGGAGATCTTCTATGAGGTTTTCATGAATTGTGAACAGGTTCATCATTGGGAATTCTTTCATTAACTGAAATGAGATTCATAAAGATGGAGGCAGTTGATTGGACTGTATTGAAAGAGGAAAAAAAAACACACAAAGGTGGGTTGAAGCATGTTACAGGAAAAATAAAAAAAGCTGAAACAGGCAATGGAGCTGTGTTGCCAAAACAAAAAAAAAGGGGGGAGGGGGGACTGCATCACAAAAACTGAAAACATGGAAAAGCTGGTTATTACTGTTCAGCTCTATATTTCAAATATTACAAGTTTATGTTGTCAACTCAACCTATGAAATATAAGCTGTGAAATTTCACTGATTTCTTTGCAAGAGTTGAATTCTTAAAACTAAAATCTTGACTCTATAGGCCATAACCCAAAAAAACAACAACAATATCTGATGGTTTAACAATTCTGCCAATCTACTGCTTTCATACACAAGATTAGAGCTATAATCTCTATATCTTTAATCTCTCAACTGGCACAAATCTGTCCTCGGGTGTTGGTGCCACATGAAAAGCACCCAGTACACCTTGTAAAGTGATTGGTGTTAGGAAGGGCATCAAAGCACAGAAACCATGTCAAAACAAATAATGGAGCCTGGTACAGCTCCCGTCATTGCCAGGTCCCATCATTGCCAGGTCCCGTCATTGCCAGCTCCTGTCAAACTGTCCAGTCTATGCCAGCATGAAAAACAAACAGTAAATGATGATAATAAAAATACAGCCCCACCCACTCAGCCCCCAACACTGTGTTGTATGTAAGAGGGTCCAGAGAAATCTCATATTGTTCTAGAAAGTTTCAGAAAATCCCAGAAAGTCCCAGAAGATTGCAGAAAATTTAAGAATGCTTGAAAAATCATTGGCACTTACATCTCTCATCATTTTCACAGCTTCCTTTGTCCGGCCGAGTTTCCGTGCACACATGGCCAGCCGTCTTTTGATGTAAACTAGAACATTGGTGTCTCTTCCTGAAAAGACAGAGATAAGAGAAGGTGGTTTCATCAATGCTGGACGTGTGAATATGAAAGAGAAGAACGTTGCTTTGAGCTTCGTACTTCCATTTCACTCAGATGAGCATCTCATGTTTGGTTCCCCCCCCCCCCCCCATCCATTGTTGATGACATCACATAAAGCTCCTGCAAGTCATTCCACACTGAGCAGCTCAGCCATCTGGATGTTGGGATCCACAATGCTGAGGGAGTCCACTCGTCAGCCCCTACACTCACCTACACAAAGAGCATAAGACACACACACACACACGTCACCGCCAACAACGACAACATCATTTTACATGAATCAAACATCGCAGGTTCACTAATTAGATACAATCAGCAGTTTTAATGAGTGCAGACTGTTGGAATAAAGGAAGGGGTGAGGAGGACCTGAAGTACTGACTCAACAACAAAGTCTCGTCCAACCCATGCCAGCATGGAAGAAGAAACAGTAACAATGATGAAGAAACAACAATCTGCACACCACCACCACCACCATCAGTGACCACCCAACCATGCAACAACTTGTACTGGGTTACATGTTACCAGTGATGCATAACAGTGACCTCACCACTGCACATTACCTCTTCTATATTCCACTGAGTGCCACACTACACCTACCTCCACACACCACTTGGACCCTAACCCTAACCCACCCAATGCCATACTCGACCCGAGGCCACACAACACTCCACATCTCTCTACTTACTGTGTGCTGTGTCATGCATCAGTGACTGCTGACATGTCTGTTGTGACTTTTTATAGCTGATCTCTGCATATTTGTATGCTTGCTTGAATAGTTTCTCAGCCTGAAATTATATAGACATGTGTGCATAGATAAACATATACAGACATATATATATGTACAGAGTGTTAGAAATGGTGTACAGATATTGTATATTGAGATGAAAAGGAGATTGCCAGAATTTTGGAAAAAAGAAATTTTTATTTATTCATTATTATTATTATTATTATTCGCGCTTTCATTTGTCTTTGAAATTGTCAAATAATATTGTGAATGTGCAAACAGGTTGTTCATTTCTATAATTCAAATATGGTTTTTTTTTGTTTAGAAGAGGAGAACATTATTTTTTCCTTTTGTTTTTATGGGTGACGTTCCAGGACAATGGAAGAAGATAGATAGACAAATGTACAGATAGATAAACAGATAGACAGACAGATAGATAAATAGACAGACAGGCAGATAGGTAGATAGACAGATAGATAGACAAATACACAGATAGATAGATAGACTGGCAGATAGACAGGCAGATAGATAGAATGAGGGATTTCTTTTCAATTTGGATTGTATTTACCAGTTATTGGATCTAAGTAACATAACACAGTAAAGTGTTCCGTTGCTGATCCAGCTTGTGATGGGGGATCCCCCACAACAGAGGAGGCTCATAACGACAATGAATGAACTACTAATCCTTTGTACTATGGGCACAAAAGCCTGAAATTTGTGGGGTGGTGATGGTGGGATTTAGTTTAGAGAAAGGTGGATAGGGCAGTTACCTCGGCAACAGACTGTGACTCCTCTTCAGCCAACAAGATGAGGGACGTAGCACACCTGGAGAGTGAATAAAAGAGACATTAGTTCGATCTTGGCTTTGGAAAGAGAGGGAGAAAGAGTAAGAGATAGGGCAGAAACTGATGAAGAACCAGAGGGAGAAGATCATCAGAAATAGAGTAAAAACAATAAGCTGGTTGAAGACTGGAGGATGAGGAGGATGAGGAGGAGGATGAGGGTGATGAGGATGATGAGGATGAGGAGGAGGAGGAGGATGATGAGGAGGATGAGGAAGATGAGGAGGATGAGGATGAGGAAGATGAGGAGGATGAGGATGAGGAAGATGAGGAGGATGAGGATGAGGAAGATGAGGAGGATGAGGGTGATGAGGATGATGAGGGTGATGAGGATGATGAGGAGGATGATGAGGATGATGAGGAGGATGATGATGAGGATGATGAGGAGGATGATGATGAGGATGATGAGGAGGATGAGGATGATGAGGATAAAGATTTTCAAATAGAAATTAGCAAAATGTGGAACCTGAAGACTAAAACAATACCTGCTGTCATAGGAATGATAGCAAAACTGCGGGTGTATATATGTTTGTGCGTGAGTGTATGTGCGTGTGTACATGTGCGTGTGTATTTTATGTGTGCGTGTGAACGAGGGGTTGTGTGGGGAGGTATATGTGCGTTTACTGCATGTGTGTGTACATGTGTGTGTATGTATGTGTATGTGTGTCGGGGTATATATACATACATATATAAATATAGATATATATACATACATGTATGTGTGTTTTTTCAGTGTTTACAAATAACACAGAAAAAATAAATAAACAGCTACCAGGGTAGCAAAGATGCACGCAAGTAACAAGAATGTAACAACCTGTTTATAAAGGTAGAAACTCCAGGTTAAGGTGAAATGTTTTGTATAAGAAAGATAAATAAATAAATGGAGTTAAACGCAGGTGTTAGTCAAATTCTTTTTACTTCCGACATATGCTTTGAAGACAACATTGGTATTATTCCAGAAAGAATGAAATGGTGTAAAACAATGCAATCTTCTCAGCAGGGAAAGAAACCAATCACATCAAGAAGACATTTTAACAGAATGTGATAACTGTGTATATGCCGAAGGGAACACTGCTATGTCTTTTTTTAAAAAATTCATTAGTAGATATAATGTCAAAGGTAGTTTATAGAAAGAGGAGGAGGAGAAAGAAAGAAATTAGCAGAAAACTAATAATGGAGAGATATAGAGCGATAGGTGAATTGGAATAAAGGTTAATGGTGTGGAATTAGATATATTTAGTGGAAGTGCAATGTAAGAAGACAAAGGTGGAATTTTATAGGAACTAAAGGTAGGTTTCTGCCAAATGTTTGCAACAATAAACACGTTCTATTAATGTGTTAACAAGGGGATTCTTTGAAAATAGAATATAAAACAATTTATTATTAAAAAGCGAAAAGGAAGGTTTACCTTTATCATATGGTAATTCGAACGTACTTGTGACCGTTCGGCCTCCCTCTGCACCATTCGAGCAGAATTCGAACCGTTTCCGAAGAGGCAAAAACGTTTCCGAAGAGGCAAAAACGTTCCCAAAGACGCAAAAACGTTCCCGAAGACGCAAAAAGATACCCGAATACGCATCAACGATCCCGAAGATGCAAGAACGTTTCCAAAGGTGCAACAATGTTCCCAAAGACGCAGCAACGTTCCCGAAGATGCAAGAACGTTCCCGAAGACGTAAAAACTTTCCCGAAGACGCCTGAAGGTTCCCAAAGACGTAAAAACTTTCCCGAAGATGCCTGAAGGATCCTGAAGACACAAAAACGTTTCCAAAGATGCAAAAACGGTCCCACACTACCGATTGGAAACCTGGTGTTGGTTTGTTTACGTCTGTTTAACTTCGCAGTTTGGCAAAGAGACAAATACAATAAGTACTAAAATAAGAAAAAAAAGAAAAAATGAGATCAATTTTTCAACTAAAATCCTTCAAAGTGGTGCCCCAGCATGGCTGCAGTCCAATACTTAAAACAAATAAAAGACAGGAGATAAAAGAATAAAAATAAGTAAGTTTGAGGGTTAAAGTACATTTATTTGATATTTTTACTATATTTTTCGTTTTATTTACATACGAATACATATAAACGTGTGTGTGTGTGTGTGTGTTTCATACCATCTCAACCGGCAACAAACAACATAATACTCTACTGCTACATTCACTTTGTTTCATCCAACAATGACATCAGTAGCAAATAAAGACACAATAAGAAGCTGTAAGACAGCAAACGATGACTGTACGAACTCCTGCCCGCTGATATTACAGCCATCTTCGTGACAGCAACTGGTGCAAATCCATTTGTTTTGGGTTTTATCACAGGGAATATCTTTATTCTCCTGTTTCTGGATGTGACAAGAAGCATTCACAGAACATGTTTTTATGATGGACAGCTTCTCACTGACGTCTGCAAAAATAAATAAATAAAAAAGAGTAAAAAGACAAAGAAATACAATGAAAGTACAAGAAAAATTTAATACAAATACAACATCAACTTTTCAAGACCCTTGGGCTCCAATGACTTTCAGGGTTACTCATTTCTCCAAACTAGAGGTGATCGCCTAAACAAAACAAATACTAAATTTATACAGGCATGGCTGTGTGGTAAAGAGTTTACTTCCCAATCATATGGTTTCAGGTTCAGTTACATTGCATGGCGTGACAGCTTGGATACTGCTTCTACTTAAGCCCTATGTCGACCAAAGACTGAGTAAATTTGGTAAGTGGAAACTGAAAGAAGCCCATTGTATATGTAAGAGAGAGAAAGTGTGAGTCTTTGTCTGCCCACTACCGCCTGCTTGACAACCAACGTTTTATTTACGTCCTCGTAATTTAGTGATTCGGCAAAAAGACACCTATAGGATAAGTACCAGTATTTGGAAGCTCGTCATGCAATAAAGTTTTGTGTGAAGCTAGGTGAAAACTCCACAGAAGCTTCTGAAATACTCCTGACTTTTTCACTGGCACAAGCAACTCAAAGACAGTAGAAAGGAAGTGAGAGATGATGAGAGGTGTGAGAGGGAGAAGGACACCAGAACATCGGACTGGTTGAGAAAATTAACAGTTATCTGGATGAAAACTATAGTGTGTCTATATAGACAATAAGCATACAGTTTGGAGTTACTGTGATATAAAATTATTCATAAAGATCTGTATGCGCAAAATTTATGCAAAGTTTGTACCTAGGGTGTTCATTGATGAGGATCCTAGTAACCAACAACTTGACAGAGAGGGGAGTGGAAACCATCCGTCACCCTCCTACAACTCTATGAGACTTCTGGCTGTTTCATAAGCTGAAGGAGAACCTCAAGGGTAGTGGTTTTGGAGAGGAAGGTGGCTATAACAAGAGTTCGGAACTCTGTCAATTTGGAAGACTTCTATGGGGACTCGACGAAGTGGTTGGAGTGAGCGCTACAAGTGCATTGACAGAAGATCTTATGTTAAAGGAGATTAGAGGTTTTATACTTCTTAAAATTTATGTCTCTCCTGAAAAGTCTGAAAACTTCAGAAATACAACTTGTTCAAAAATTCAAGTCTTATACATTGGTAAATACGATAATTTTAAAAAATAAAACAGTACCCAAAAGTAGATAAGAAGTAATTGCCATCAGTTCTGAGGGGACATGGGACGTACCTGAATAAGCTACAATGGTTTGGCATGTGTCCAACGCTGGTCCACATTCGTGCAGGTTTAAATCGCTCATGCAAAAGTTGTTGGTCAACTCATTGTCACATTCATAGCATTTGAGGCTGGAAACACAATCTGGAACAATAAAGAAACAAAATTAATGATTTAGCAATAACTGAATTCCACTGGCCACCCCAAGCGCCACTACTGTGTTTCAAAGAATGCCTCGTAAACATTAAGTCTTTCATCTCCCCTGTGTTCACTGGTAACTATACCTTGAAGACCAGTTTATACATTTCAGCCAAAGAGAGCACAGCAGCAACAGTGGAATTATTTTCAGAATTCATCAATGAACTTTTCCTCTTTCAGCTTGTACTTATGCCAACAAGATTCAACAGAACCACGTTGGACTTAATGTTTAGTAACCACATCCTTTCTGACCACGGTATGATTATCTGTAGTTCGAGATTCCAGCAACCAAAAGCGACACAGTACGATCTCGCTCCAGCACACTCTTTTGGCCTCATGGATCTACACAATGCTAACTGGAAGGCAATCACCTATGATCTTCTACTTGTTGACTAGTTTTTCACTCACTCACTCACTCTCTCTCTTCCTCCTCCCTCACTCCAAGCAGCATCAATACTGGCTGCTATTTGTGGACATTGTTACAAATAAATGTTCACACCACACTCCATTACGGTCCATGAGCAAAACTAAACATGGGCACCTGCATAACAGAAAAGTACTTAGGGAAATAAAAACCAAAAAAATTAACCAGCTATAACATTGCCCACTGCAACGCGCTCACTTGACAGATATTGCTTCACTGGAATCAAAGAAACATTATCATCAAAATTGCATGAAGATTATCATTGTTATTCAAAGAACACAAGAAGAAAAGTTATTTTCTGAATGAAATCACTAGATGCTGGTTATATTTGCAAAATTTCCTATCCCAATTGATTGTTTCACTTACCTCTCATATCATCACATTATTCAAGAGAATGGTGAGATTTCAAGTAACTCACTTCCTGGAAAATAACAATCTACTTATTCCCAACCAGTATAGTTTCCACAGTGGCAGGGACAACTCCTGCATCAATGACACCCTAAAGTCTCCAGGTGAGGGTTCAAATGTAAATGTCACATATCTGGAGTTCAGCTTGGGCCCTGACAAGGTAGATTACGTCCTGTTAAAGAAACTATCAAACATTTGTGTTGCAAGACAGTGTGTGAGAGAGAATCGTGATGTTGTAGGAGAGAAATGTGTCCGCATAGATGATGGTACACTTGCACGAAACAAGGCTGCAAAGAGAGAGGTTTGGAGACGCTACTATGAAAGGTTGCTCAATAAATAGAATGAATGGGAGAAAGAGTCTGCCGAATGTCGACCCAACAGAGGGACCAGCTATCCGAGTTGACAGTACCATGGTAGATAAAGTAATTAAGAGTATGAAGACAGGGAAAGCCCCCGGCCCATCAGGAACCACTGCAGACATGCTCAAAATATCTGGCAGCGTTGGCTATAGCCTAGTCACCTGTATAGTTAACCAGGTGATACACGGAGTCATACCCAATGACAGGTGTAGCAGCACCATAGTCAACTGCTACAAAGGTAAAGGTGACGCTTTAGATACAAATAATTACAGAGGCATCAAGTCGCTGGATCAGGTAATGAAAGTCATGGAGAGGGTCATAGCTCAACTGATTAGGGTGAGAGTCAGTTTAGATGAGATGCAGTTTGGGTTCGTGCCAGGGAAAAGCACCACTAATGCTATATTTCTGGTAAGACAGCTGCAGGAGAAATACCTAGCCAAAGATAAACCTCTGTACCTGGCTTTCGTTGACATGGAGAAAGCCTTTGACAGGGTCCCCCGATCCCTTATCTGGTGGTCAATGAGGAAACTAGGGATAGAAGAATGTTTAGTGAGAGCTGTGTTAGCCATGTACAGAGACGCTGTCAGTAAGGTAAGGGTTGGCAATGAGTACAGTGAAGAATTCAGGGTAGAGGTAGGGGTCCACCAAGGTTCCGTCCTCAGCCTCCACCTATTTATCATAGTCCTTCAAGCAATAACACAGGAATTCAAGACAGGATGCCCCTGGGAGCTTCTTTATGCTGATGACTTTGCGCTAATTGCTGAGTCACTATCAGAACTAGAGGAGAAGTTTCAGGTGTGGAAGCAAGGTCTAGAATTGAAGGGCCTTAGAGTCAACCTAGCTAAAACCAAAATCCTAATAAGTAGGAAGGTAGATAAAACACAAACCCCTTCAGGTAGATGGCCCTGCTCAGTATGTAGAAAAGGAGTAGGTAGTAACTCTATAAGATGTACCCGGTGCAAGCTATGGACACATAAGAGGTGCAGCAACATCAAAGGCATGTTAACTAGCAAGTTAGTTTTTGTTTGTGGCAGATGTTCAGGTGCAATAAAGACTGCAAACAAACAGGAAACAACTTCTATCTCATTCCAGGGTGAAAAACTAGAGGTAGTCGATAGCTTCCGCTATCTGGGCGACCAAGTTAGTAGTGGGGGTGGGTGCGCTGAAAGTGTAGCTGCTAGAATAAGAATAGCCTGGGCAAAGTTTAGAGAGCTCTTACCCCTGCTGGCGACAAAGGGACTCTCACTCAGAGTAAAAGGCAGACTGTATGACGCATGCGTACGAACAACCATGCTACATGGCAGTGAAACATGGGCTGTAACTGCTGAGGACATAGGTAAGCTCGCAAGGAATGAAGCCAGTATGCTCCGTTGGATGTGTAATGTCAATGTGAATACCCGTCAGAGTGTAAGTATCTTGAGAGAAAAGCTGAACATTAGAAGCATCAGTTGTGGCGTGCAAGAGAGACGACTGCGCTGGTATGGTCATGTGGCGAGAATGGATGAGAATAGCTGTATGAAAAAGTGTCACACCCAAGCGGTTGAGTGAACCTGTGGAAGAGGTAAACTCAGGAAGACCTGGGATGAGGTGGTGAAGCACGACCTTCGAAGATTAGAGCTCACCGAGGCAATGACTTGTGACCGAGACCTTTGGAAATATGCTGTGCGTAAGAAGACCCGGCAAGCCAAGTGAGACCATAATCCGAGGCCTCTGCCAGGGTTGATGCCAGGCCACTTATGCGTACCTTTCCTTCATTGGACACTAAACTCAGCTTGCGAAGACCTGTTGGGGCAAGTGAAATCGAAATCGTGATGGCACCTGTACCAGTGGAGCGCTAAGAGCACCATCCGAGTGTGATCATTGCCAGAGCAGCTGTCTGGCTTCCATGCTAGTGGCACGTAAATAGCACCATTTGAGTGTGATCATTACCAGTGTCGCCTTACTGGCACTTGTGCCGGTAGCACGTGAAAAAACATTCAAGCAAGGTCATTGCCAGTGCCGCTGGACTGGCTCCTGTGCAGGTGGCACGTAAAATACACCATTTTGAGTGTGGCCGTTGCCAGTACTGCATGACTGGCCCTCGTGCTGGTGGCACGTAAAAGCACCCACTACACTCTCGGAGTGGTTGGCGTTAGGAATGGCATCCAGCTGTAGAAACTCTGCCAGATCAGATTGGAGCCTGGTGCAGCCATCTGGTTTGCCAGTCCTCAGTCAAATCATCCAACCCATGCTAGCATGGAAGGCAGATGTTAAATGATGATGATGATGATTTTTTTCCTCTCTCAATCTTTTGTCAAAGAGCATAGGCCCGAAACGTCAAAGATGTTCTCATTCTTCCCAAGCATCAAACTAATACACTTGCTTGTTGTTCCCTCATCTCTCTTCATCTTTTGTTTTCTATATATATATATATATATATATATATATATATTTAAAAAATTTTTTTTACATGAATATCTGTGTATTTCTTTTTCTTTTTCTTTTCTTTTCTGCTCAGGATTTTATATTCCCATTTTATTTTATATTGTTGTTTCGTTTTGTCATTTTATTGTATTGTTCTTAACCACCAACTTAACACTACACACTGAATCGTGGCAAGGTATGGACGGTTTTCGGAGGACCAAAGAAATTATGTGTAAATGGAAAATTATATGAGGTATAGTACTATACAAAATACCGAAAGGATCTTCACCTCTTATATCACACCTTTCTTCCTCCTTTAACGCCGATGTGATGTATTTTCCTGGGAGAGAAATACTTTTGCGGCTGAAGATAGCTTTGTATTGTAAATTATACACTGATATAAAGCTTGAAACACGTGTACCGCAGAATCCTTTGTATGTTTGCTGTTATTTTTTGGATTTACAATTTATTTATATATATATATATATATATATATATATATATATATATATATAAATATACACATACAAACATACATACAAAATATATAATTCTATGAATATAATTATAAAATTATCATAAGGGTAACTACCAAGTAATGCTACATGCAAGAAGAAGATGACAAAAGGGCTCTAAAACTACTTTATCACAGAGACAAGGGCTGAAAGCAAGGAAATGAGCAAGAGAGATTTTTTTAAAAAGGTTTAGCCATAGACCAATCTCTGATTTGGTGATGAAATACCACTTTACCGTCTGCAGTATGACAACTAAAAGTACATAATTATAAACACTTATACATACCATGTGAACACAAAGTATCCACAGTTCTTATATACAAGTTTAAAATCTCGCTACTTGATAGAATCCTATAAATATTTTATCTTTGATTATAATTGCTAAATATGAATTCACTTAAAAACCAAATTTATTCACATCTGAATTATTTTGGTTATTCATACCTGGCTGAGATGAACAAACTATGTTTTTAACTTGTATATAAGAACTGGCTGACATTGTATTTCACCAAAGGTACCATCCATCCCATCTAAATTCAGGACCAGGTAATGCAGTAGTGTAGCTCTTCAATACCCAACCACAAAAATGTTAAAATCTGTATAAGGTGGAAGTAGATGTCTTCAAAAAGGAGCTCGACATTCTCCTCTCCACAATATCGGATGAACCAACATCCTGACATGAAGTGCAGATGTAGGCAGCGGAATCAAACTCCCTTATTCACCAAATGGGCCAACAGCTGGGACAAAGGCACATACAGGAGTGGTGATATGAAACACCCTAGACTGAAGAAATCAGAAAGACCACGGAGGTGCTCCAGCATGACTGCAGCCGCATGGCTGAAATGAGTAAAAGAGTCTATATATATATATATATATATATATATATATATATATATATATATATATATATATATATATATATATATATATATACTAGCAGAAATACCCGGCTTTGCCCGGGTTAAAGAGAATAATGAAATTTAAAAACGCCGTCTAGACTACGCAACCCTCAACTGTTAGTAGCTACGATACCATATTTCTACATTAATAACTCTCCAATCCATGCCAGCATGGAACATAGACATTAAGTGGAATGCCAGTCTCTCATCTGGAAAGGCCTTGAAATCAATGTTACCAACTGGGGACTATGTGTGTCGCAGTGATAATAAAAAGACTCAAAGGAGGTCTGCAACGAAATAATTTTACTCAACACTTTGCAAGTGAATCAGTGGAGGCAAAGATGCGTCTCATTTACTTGACAATTTATGCACCACATTGCAGAAATCACAATATAAGTATATCTGAAAGGGTAGTCTTACACTGTTGTACCGTTGAATTACAAATAATGCTCATCTGTTATGTTCGGGTTAAAATTTCATCAACATCAAAAATATATGAATTTTCATGGGAGTTATGGCCGTTATGCAAAGAATATAATTTCCAAATTTCATAAAGATCCATTCAGTACTTTTGACGTAGTTTTGGATAAGAAAACAAATGACTAATGTGTGTGTTTGTGTGCATGTGTATGTGTGTGATGGGTGTATATATGTATAGATATCTGTATGCATGAATATATATGTATATATGTGTACATATTACATGTACATCTATATATATACATCTACACAAATGTATACATATACATGTATGCATATAGATCTATATCTATATATATATCTTTACATATACGTGTACATATACATCTATATGTATACATATACATCTCTCTCTCTCTCTCTCTGAAAGTATCTGTCATTACAGTATCGAAATGTGTGGGGACTATATGTGTCGCAGTGGTAATAAAAAGACTCAAAGGAGGTCTGCAACGAAATAATTTTTCTCATCACTTTGCAAGTGAATCAGTGGAGGCAAAGATGAGTCTCATTTACTTGACAATTTATGCACCACATTGCAGAAATCACAATGTAAGTATATCTGAAAGGATAGTCTTACACTGTTGTACCGTTGAATTACAAATAATGCTCATCTGTTATGTTCGGGTGACCCTATAGCTACCAATGGTACAACTGTATTCGTCTTTGCTTAGGAAAAATGACTAAATTGTGGGTGTGAAGTCCCCATGAAGGGGTCTTTGTAACTTCTAAGAAGAAAAAATTTTAGAAATATTACTTTATTTGCGTGTAATCTGTATGGTTAAAATTTCATCAACATCAAAAATATATGAATTTTCATGGGGCTTATGGCCATTATGCATAGAATATAATTTCCAAATTTCTTAAAGATCCATTCAATACTTTTGACGTAGTTTTGGATAAGAAAACAAATGACTAATGTGTGTGTTTGTGTGCATATATAGGTTTGTGTGTATGGGTGTATATATGTATAGATATCTGTATGCATTTATATATGTGTACATATTAGATGTACACCTATATATGTACATCTACACATATGTATACATATAGATCTATATCTATATATATATATCTATACATATACGTGTACATATACATGTATATGTATACATATACATCTCTCTCTCTGTATATATATATATATATATATATATATATATATATATATATATATATATATATATATACATATATATACACACACCATTAAAGTGAAAGTATCTGTCATTACAGTATCGAAATGTGATTGTTTCAGTTAGTGGAATAGTTTCATTTTTAAAGTGAAAGTATTTGACATGAGTGTTTTTGTTTCACTTTTGACACGTAATACTTAAATAGTGGAGGAGATATTATGTTGCCGTGGGCTCGAACTCTGCAAGAAGTTAAAAATTTTTTTTTGACTAAAACACAACCGGAACCCTAAGTAAGACATGTGTAAAATTTGAATGAAATTGGTTGTGTAGTTCTCGAGTTTTAGGGAAACACACACACAGACAGACAGACACATTCTCATTTTTATATATATAGATATATATAAATACATACAGTGTACATTTAAACACATAAAAGAGATGTCCATAATAGGACCATTTGACTAGTTTTTTCTTTTTGCTACCCTGAGATTTATTAATTATACATATATAAACTTTTCAGTGTTTCGTACTTATTAAAGGTAGTAGACAAGACTGACGGGTAGTGGAGAATGGGAATGAAGGCAGTGGTGCTTGGGGATGGGGAGGGCTGACAAGGTTTTTGCTACTTGCCAATGTTGGATTACGAGTTAATCTCTTGAAAGTATTTACAAACACATTCCTTTGTTTTAATCTCTACTGATCATTTCATAGTTAATCTTGTTCAAGTGCTAATCCTTTGTCATTAACTCAAGAACAGAATATGAATTGCTGACAAACTATTTGTTGATGGAGGAGGGTACAGCAGAGATATTAAACAATAGAAGCGGTAGTGGTGGCAGCGGCTGCGCTAGCAAAGGTTAGGAAAATTTTTTCTAATTCTCAATGAGGGAGTGCTCCAGATGGGGGGCGGGGGGGGGGGGTTTACATTACTGATGTTGTAACTCTGAACAAGCTGAGCTGTGACTTTTATCATAATTATTCCAATCAAGACAACATCTGTCTTTTTTTGCTGTCATAGTGTAACCTGACCTACATTATCCAACGTCTACCTTTTATTTCAAATGAAAAAGGTAAAGGATTATCAATTTATTAATTAATTTATCAATTATTTCAAATGGATAGGAGTGATAGAGTGATGGGTTAAGGGCAGGGGGAAACGAGAAGTGAAACCATTGATTAACCTTAAGCCAACTTAGATGGAGTAGATAGGAAGCAAGGAGGCTTTTTATAGCCGTGGTGGGTGTAGTGATGCTATTGGTGGTATTGGTAGTACTTATGGTAGTGGTGGCGTCGATGGTGGTAGTGGATTCTGCTAGTACTCTTGTGGTGGTGGTGCTGATATTGATGCCGACAAAGTTGGTGATAGTGGTAATGATGGTAGCATTCGTGGAGATGACACCAACAGAGGTCCATCTTTAAACCGAACAGAAAGAAGTGCCTGACTGAATTCGGTTTCTTTTGTTTTTTCTTTCTTCAAATTACAGATATTATCTATCAGTTACAATTCCTAGCAGAAGAGTCGCCATTTTTATTTTCAACGATGGTTGCATGATTTAAACACAAAATGCACTGAGCCGTGACAGATACAGAATACAGCATGGTGCTCCAACACGTCTGGCGATCCACTCCTATGGACTGATACCGCTTTTCTTTTTTTATTTTAATTTTCATTTTTGTTTTCTTTTTCTTTTTTAGACATGCGATAAGATGAAAGGCAAAGTTTACCTTGGTAAAATTTGAACTCAGAATAAAAAGAGTTGGAAATAATAACATAGGCATCTGGTCTGATGTTACAATTGAGCTAACGCACCATATGAAAGGGAGTAGCTTAGTGATTAGGGTACTTGGTTCACGATCGTAAGGTCATGAGTTCGATTCCTGGTGATGTGTCGTGTCCTTGAGAAAAACACTTATTTCACGTAGCTCAAGTTCACTCAGATGACAAAACGAGCTGTACCTGTAATTCAAAGGGCCAGCCTTGTCACATTCCGTGTCATGCAGAATCTCCCTAAGCATTAAGGGTACAAGTGTCTGTGGAGTGCTCAGCCACTTGCACTTCAGTTTCATGAGCAGCTGTTCCATTGATTAGATTAAGTGGAACACACATCATCGCAACCGACAGAATGTCGGTTAACCCACCATCTTGGATCATTACCTTTTTTTTTGACCTTGAAGGGATGAAAGACAAAGGTAACCTCAGTGGGATCTGAATGCAGAACCTAAATGGCCAGGAAAAATAACTGCAACCCATTTTCCCGATGCTCCAACAATTTTGCAGTCTTGGAATCAGAGCAACACATGGTGCAGGAAGGTTAGCCCTGAGTTTGAATTCGCATCTAACTTCGTCTTCACATGTGTTCCGTCTCTAATTGTAAACACGACCTTCTACAGGGCCTCCAAGGCAGGTGGAAGGGAAAAAGGTATACTCAGGCTAGAAGCTTAGTTCAAATGCATACAACAGAGTGGACTCTGCTAAAGGCACCCCAAGTACCAAATGATGGTATTAAACCAGATGACTACTTAATTATATTAACCTACTGGAATTTTAATTCAGAATGGAACAAATACCGTAAGCATCCGTCCAACCTTCTTATAGTTTGGCTAATCCAGTGCCTTCAGTTGGTATTTTTTCAGTGGTCTCTGATAGAATGAAAAGTAAAGTTGATTTTGATTGGATTTGAATTCGGAACATTCACAACCAGAATACATTGCGACATTTTGTCTGTTACTCTAACAGATCCTGATCAAGCCACCATTGCATAATAAACAGAATTCTTTCTATTAAAAGCACAAGCCCCAAATTTTGTGGGTAAGGTGAGAATCAATTACACTGACCCCAGTGCCAAACTCATTTTATGGACTCCAAACGGATGAATGGCAAAGTCATCCTCGGCAGAATCTGAACTCAGAACGTAAAACCAGAAGAAAAACCACTGTGCGTTTTGTCCAATGTACTGACAATTCTACTAGTTCACTGCCTTAATAATAATAATAATAATAATAATAATAATAATAATAATAATAATAAAAATAATAATGGTAGGGAACAGCTGACACCATAGTACATCTCCAGCATTAGAAGCTGTGCAAAGACAATAAAATAATAATAACAATAATAATCTTTTCTTTCTATAGGCACAGTGCCTGAAATTTTGGAGTAGTGAGCCAGTCGATTAAATCGACTCGCACGTTTAATTGGTTCTTTATTTGGAAGGATGAAAGACAATATCGACTTTGGAAAAAATTTGAACTGAGAACACTAACACGTACATGTTTTGTCTTAGTGTAAAGGATGAGCTACAGTAAATATTCTGCTCAATACCACAGATTTGCTTGTCAGTTGTTTGCCCTTAACTAGTAGAGCATACTGATGATATGTGCATCCCTGATCACGAGTAGTGGGGAATAATAATAGTCATGATGATGATGATGAACAACTGTAACAGCAACAACAAGTACCAAGCAGTGGCTCTCATGGCTTCTAATCTTAACTGTTTGGAAGTGTTATCATGTATATGTTTTGTCTTGCTATAAAAGATGGGCTATAGAAAATATTCTTCTCAATACCCTGTCAGTTGTTTGACCTTAATCAGTTGAGCATATCCTTTAGTGGCTGACGATATGTGCTTCTCTGATCACGAGCAGAAGTAGTGGGTGAGCCGCATAGCCATGTGCTGAAAGGAATTCTTTGGGGGTTTGAATAAGTCACCTCTGGAAAAATGGGTGTTTCTTACATCACCTTTAAACAAACCTTATTCAAGGACCTTTTGAACGGGATGGGCTACTTGGCCTGAAGAAAATTCCAACTGGGCACCACCTACACGGTCATGTGCTGTTTATCTTGATATAAAATCACTATGTCACACACAGATAGTCATCATGCATGTTCTCAGGCGGGTAGTCATAATGAGTACACTACGATTTGTATATTTATACCCCAGTGTCACTTTGATGGCATGCACTGCTCTCTCAATAATAATAATAATAATAATAATAATAATAATAATATACAATGAGCTTCTTTGCCCTAGGGGTCGGAAAACCATTCGGTAAGAAATGGAAACAAAATTGAAAGAGGATAACAATAATAATAACAACAACAACAACAATAACAATAATGTATTTTACGAATACAAAAATCGTCATGATAGGGTAGGACAGTATTTACATTGGAAAATATGTAAACACTACAAAATTAGCACTCCTGCTTACTGGTATGAACATCACCCTGATCCAGTTGTTGAAGGTAAAGATGTCACCATCCTCTGCAATTTTCCAGTCAACATCGACAGAACGATCCAGGCTAATCGGCCAGACACATTCATTAAAGACAGGGAAGAATGTAGACTAATAGATGTAAGTGTTCTCACAAATAAAAATATATCTGTAGAGGAATTTCATAAATTAAGTAAATATAAGGAACTGGAAATTGAAATACAAAAGATGTGGGATCTTAAAAACGAGAATTATTCCTATTATTGTGGGTACCCTAGGTATAATAAGAAAGGGATGTCAGAAACATCTAGAGAAGATTCCAGGAAAACCATGTCTCAGAGAAATCCAAATGAATGTGCTGACAAGTACTGCCCACATCCTTATAAAAACCACGTCGATTTAAATGTATGTGTTGTATTACATAAATATATTTCACTACTGCCCCTGCCAAAGCTTTCAGTCGTACTGTAACATCGCTTATCTTTCACTCGCCCTAGTATGCTGGGTGTGTCTTGGTGAGTGATTGTAACAAACATGCAAATTAAATAATAATAATAATAATAATAACAACAAAAACAACAGGGACGTTTAACATGTGAGAGCGATAAAACATTGTTCCAAAATCTATCCAAAAACATCGGGAATAAAGACAACAAATGGGGCCTAAAATAACTGACAAAATGTTGGACTATATCCGAGTAAGTAATACTCATTAAAATTTATTTCTATTTTCTGAATGAAATGATGTATTTTAACCGTGTGTCACCTCCGTCACTCGCACAAGACTTGTAAACACACTCCCCACAGTGACAAAGCACTGGACTACACTCGAGTAAGTAATACTCATTAAAAGAAGTGTTGGACTATATCCAAGAACATACATACTGGACTATATCTAATTAAGTATACATCATGAACACATAAGTTTTGTAAAAATAGACACAAAGAGAACATGCTTCTCTGGATGTTTATTGCACAGAGGAATAACCAATGAAGTAGAGGAAAAAGAGTGGGATAAAGAGACTCAAATGGAGAATGCAAGAGAAAGGCCTCAGCTGGTACGGACATGTGTTGCCATGTTCGCACCAGCTCAGCAGGTTAAAGAAATGTCTGGATGATGGGAGCAAGAAGCGGAAGAAGTACAGAAAATTAGTTTCATGAGGCTAAAAAATGCGTAGTTGGTTGAGGGAGGTTCCAAGGACACACGAGAAATGACGAGATGTTGCGGTGGAAAAGACTTAGCCAACCCAGGTATATATGAAAAAACGATATGTAGGGGGTTATGCTAATCATCTCTATGGTTATCACGATATAAATATATTTGTGTGTGTGTGTGTGTGTTTGTACACACACACACACACGTATACATATATATACACATATATACAAACGTATATGTAGACATCTGTGTATATATTGTGTATTATATAATATATCTTTAATTGCATATATATATATGTGTGTGTGTGTGCATTCACATATTCATACATTACGAATGTCAAATCGTCCAACCCATGCTAGCATGGAAAGCGGACGTTAAACGATGATGATAATGATGATGATAGATATATGTGTGTGTGTGTATTATATGTGAGTATGTTAGTGGGTATATTATATTTCATAAAATGTATTTACACACATACCCACTAGACGCGCACATGAGTGTATTGTGTATTGTGTGAGTGTGTGTACTTTCGGATCAATAAAATCATGGTGGAGATTTGTATGCTGTCGTCTACACTAACTCAGCATCAATATTGTTCAAATGTAAACATGGCTACAGTAGTAGTAGTAGTAGTAGTAGGTACTACTAAAGCAGCGCGGACCCGAACGCGCAAGCTAGTCGTGAGTGGTCGATCCTACGAAAAGTGCGCGCGAGCGCGCAATTGAATACCTGTGCGCGCGTGCGCGTATGCAAATTAGTAAATAATTTCTTTTAAACAAAGTAAATAATTTTTTTAAAATTACTTTTTTCTTTTCTAAACAACGTAGATAGGTAGAAGGAATAAAAATAACACACTATCTGTTTTTGTTTGCTTTAGTAGTACCGTAGTAGTATATATGTACGTATGTATGTGTCAGAACTGTTTGTAGATATGATGTGCGTCCGTGGGCCGACAAGATTTTGGGATCTAACGATAGGCCATAAAGCTCAACCCTTTATGGACGGGAAATCTAAGGTAATGCCATAAACCGGCCCCTTCCCCATTTTTAATATCTTAGAATGTGCCTCTTCTTTCGGATTTGTTTTTTTTTTTACAAACCATACTTATTAAATATATTTTAATGCGTGCCTACGGGTGTGTTTATATTAAGACATACATACATACACACACGTGCATATATGCGTATGTGTGTGTGTGTGCGTGTATACACACACACACAAAAACACATACAAGAGTAATAGGCAAACAAGAAGCACAATAAAGTATACATATATACGACCAAAACACAGACATATACATTTACATATACAGAAGGAATACACACAAAACACAGACATATGCTCTCATCATGTACACATACGCACATACATGCATACACAATCTACACACATACATACACAACATATAAGCATATACGCATACACTTACACAAACACATAGAAAAAGGTACACACGTACACACATATACACCCCTTCATGTATATGTACACATACAAAGCATACACGACATACCCACATATGTGCAACTCAAACACACGTAATACACACACGCATATACACACAATACACAAACCTATATACATATACAACACACACATACACATACACGTCCAACGTACTTTATGCACCTCACACATATAACACACACATCACAGACAGACTGATATACGCATACATACATACACACACACACACATACAAACACACATATACAGACATACATACATACACACACATACAGACATACATACATACACGCACACACACATACAGACATACATAATGAGACACTGATTTGATTTAGAACGATTTCCTAGTAAACAAACAAGAGACATACAAAAATAAAACTGAACAACAAATAATTATAAATAAATAATTCCATGGATGAATAAAGGAATGGATGAATAAAGGAAATATAGAATGATGGAATTTTAGAAGGAAAGAAGGAACAGACAAAACGAAACGAAAGAATAATAACAGTAAGAAAAATATTAAAGTAAATGACTGACAATATGTTAATGAAGAGTTGTTAAGAGACGAACCTGGAGCCAGGAAGAGTAAAATGAGGCCAGATATTAATGTCTGTTGGCAGCCTGACGTTATCATGGCGGAGCTCCTCTCCTCATCATCAGCAACATCAGCAGCATCGTCGTCCTAATGGTAGTCACACCATCTCATCAATATAGCTCTACACGTATTTACATTTACTCCCTCCCTCTCTCTCTCTCTCTCTCTTTCTGATTCCCGCTCTTTCTCACTCGCCATTCTCTCGCGATATGGATGCATGTAAATTTAAATAATAAGGGTGAAAAATTGAGTATTAATTTAATTCATATCAATTTAAAACCAGTGGCCGAGCCTATTGAAAAATCTGAACATTCAGAAAAATTATATTACATACATATAAGAGGGATGACCACTAAGTGGACATTTATTATGCTAGAAGAAGATCACCTATGGTCTGACCACTAAGAAGTATGTATGTATGTATAAATATATATATATATATATATATATGTATATCCATCACTTACTGTCGTATATTCAAATTGCGTGCTAATACAATATATTTTGTATGTATGTATGTATATTTTAGGCGTGACTGTGTGGTAAGAGGATTGCTTCCCAATAGCAAGGTTCCAGGTTCAGATCCACTGCGTGGCACATTGTGCAGTGTCTTCTACTACAGCCTCGGGCCGACCATAGCCTTGTGAGTCTATTTGGTAGACGGAAACTGAAAGAAACCCCTCTCTCTCTCTCTCTCTCTCTCTCTCTCTCTCTCTCTCTCTCTCTCTCTATATATATATATATATATATATATATATATATATATATATGGGAGTGGCTGTGTGGTAAGTAACTTGCTTACCAACCACATGGTTCTGGGTTCAGTCCCACTGCGTGGCACCTTGGGCAAGTGTCTTCTACTATAGCCTCGGGCCGACCAAAGCCTTGTGAGTGGATTTGGTAGACGGAAACTGAAAGAAGCCCGTCGTATATATATATGTATATATGTGTATATGTTTGTGTGTCTGTGTTTGTCCCCCCAACATCGCTTGACGTCCCCGTAACTTAGCGGTTCAGCAAAATAGACCGATACAATAAGTACTAGGCTTCCAAAGAATAAGTCCTGGGGTCGATTTTCTCGACTAAAGACGGTGCTCCAGCATGGCCACAGTCAAATGGCTGAAACAAGTAAAAGAGAGAAAAAGAGCATATATATATATATATATATATATATATATATTGTTATTTTTTTTTTTTTGTTATATTTTCTGCTGCTTTTAAATAAAGTATATATATATATATATATAAGGTTTTTAAACTTTTAAATTTTCATATTCAAAAGAGACAGAGACTTCAAACTCGATATATCGATTTATTCACCACTGCCAAATGTCTAAATCCAATGGACCAGTCACTGGATAAGTTTGGCACAGAAATGTTAACATAGAGTGGTGAATAAATCGATATATCGAGTTTGAAGTCTGTCTCTTTTGAATATGAAAATTTAAAAGTTAAAAACCTTATAATATAAATATAAAATGTGAGAACGACCCTTAAGGAATCTAGTTAATGATCCCCTAAGGTAAGTTCTTATGCTATATTGGTAACGGTTGCTACATCTTCTGGGAAAATTATTATATATATATATATATATATATATTTGTTATATTTTTTTTTTGTTATATTTTCTGCTGCTTTTAAATAAAGTATATATATCATCGTCATCGTTTAACGTCCGCTTTCCATGCTAGCATGGGTTGGACGATTTGACTGAGGACTGGTGAAACCGGATGGCAACACCAGGCTCCAGTCTGATTTGGCAGAGTTTCTACAGCTGGATGCCCTTCCTAACGCCAACCACTAAGAGAGTGTAGTGGGTGCTTTTACGTGTCACCCACACGAAAACGGCCACGCTCGAAATGGTGTCTTTTATGTGCCACCCGCACAAGCCAGTCCAGGGGCACTGGCAACGATCTCGCTCGAAAATCCTATGAAGGCCAGTCAGGCGGTACTGGCAACGGCCACGCTCAAAATGGTGCATCTCATGTGCCACCCGCACAAGAACCAGTCCAGGGGCACTGGCAACGATCTTACTTGGCTTGCCGGGTCTTCTCACGCACAGCACATTTCCAAAGGTCTCGGTCCGTAGTCATCGCCTCGGTGAGGCCCAATGTACGAAGGTCTTGCCTCACCACCTCAGCCCAGGTCTTCCTGGGCCTACCTCTTCCACGGGTTCCCTCAACTGTTAGGGTGTGGCACTTTTTCACGCAGCTATCCTCCTCCATTCTCACCACATGTCCATACCAGCGCAATCGTCTCTCTTGCACGCCACAACTGATGCTTCTAATGTTCAGCTTTTCTCTCAAGATACTTACACTCTGACGGGTATTCACATTGACATTACACATCCAACGGAGCATACTGGCTTCATTCCTTGCGAGCTTACCTATGTTCTCAGCAGTTACAGCCCATGTTTCACTGCCATGTAGCATGGTTGTTCGTACGCATGCGTCATACAGTCTGCCTTTTACTCTGAGTGAGAGTCCCTTTGTCGCCAGCAGGGGTAAGAGCTCTCTAAACTTTGCCCAGGCTATTCTTATTCTAGCAGCTACACTTTCAGCGCACCCACCCCCACTACTAACTTGGTCGCCCAGATAGCGGAAGCTATCGACTACCTCTAGTTTTTCACCCTGGAATGAGATAGAAGTTGTTTCCTGTTTGTTTGCAGTCTTTATTGCACCTGAACATCTGCCACAAACAAAAACTAACTTGCTAGTTAACCTGCCTTTGATGTTGCTGCACCTCTTATGTGTCCATAGCTTGCACCGGGTACATCTTATAGAGTTACTACCTACTCCTTTTCTACATACTGAGCAAGGCCATCTACCTGAAGGGGTTTGTGTTTTATCTACCTTCCTACTTATTAGGATTTTGGTTTTAGCTAGGTTGACTCTAAGGCCCTTCAATTCTAGACCTTGCTTCCACACCTGAAACTTCTCCTCTAGTTCTGATAGTGACTCCGCAATTAGGGCAAGGTCATCAGCATAGAGGAGCTCCCAGGGGCAACCTGTCTTGAACTCCTCTGTGATTGCCTGGAGGACTATGGTAAATAAGAGGGGGCTGAGGACGGAACCTTGGTGGACCCCTACCTCTACCCGGAATTCATTGCTGTACTCATTTCCAACCCTCACCTTACTGGCAGCATCTCTGTACATGGCTCGCACAGCTCTCACTAACCATTCTTCTATCCCAAGTTTCCTCATTGACCACCAGATAAGGGATCGGGGGACCCTGTCAAAGGCTTTCTCCATGTCAACGAAAGCCAGGTACAGAGGTTTATCCTTAGCTAGGTATTTCTCCTGCAACTGTCTCACTAGAAATAAGGCATCAGTAGTGCTTTTACCTGGCACGAACCCAAACTGCATCTCATCTAAATTGATTCGCTCCCTAATTAGTTGGGCTATGACCCTCTCTGTAACTTTCATAACCTGATCTAACAGCTTGATGCCTCTGTAATTATTTGTATCTAAAGCGTCTCCTTTACCTTTGTAGCAGTTGACTATGATGCTGCTACACCAGTCATTGGGTATGACTCCTTCGTGTATCACCTGGTTCGTAATACGGGTGACTAGGCTATAGCCAACACATTTCTCTCCTACACTGTCTTGCAACACGAAATACCTCGAGTCTTTGGTCCTCACGGCGCAGAACATTGGCAAATCTTTCCTTATCTGCTTCCCCTCTGGCTAAATAAACCTGTCGCCTAGCCTCCCTTCTGGCACATTGGTACAATTCCCTGCTACCACCGTTCTTCCAGTCCTTCCAAGCCTGTTTCTTTTGTCTAATAGCCCTGTCTACCTCCTTGTTCCACCACCACGTTACTCTGGGTCGGGAGGGGACCTTACACCACCCACAAATCTGGTCGGTGGCTTTCAACAGGTTGTCCCGCAGAAATCTCCAATTGTCTTCCACGTTGTATGATGCTATATCCCCTTCTATTTCGTTAAATGCTTCAAGTAACTTGTCTCTAAGTCTCTGTCCGTTTGCAGGGTCTTTAAGCTTCCACACCCTTCTTCTCCAAGCCTGTCTAATTCTGGGCACCCATTTTGCCTTGATCCCAAAGTCGCTAACTACTAATCTATGTTGTGGGGTACATTCTTCGCCAGGGTAGGTTTTGGCATTTATAAGCCGCCCTCTTTCCCTATTTCTGGCGAGGATGTAGTCGATTTGGCTAGAGTGTCTGCCGGAGCGGTAGGTGACTAGGTGACTGGCAGGTTTCCTGAAGTTGGTATTGCAGACCATAAGATTGGTTGCATCACAGAACTCCAGCAGTCTGGTTCCCTCCTCGTTGCGGGAACCGAAGCCATAGCCTCCATGTATGCCATGGAAGCCTCCAGCACGACGTCCGACATGACCGTTGAAGTCTCCAGCCACAAAGAGAAGGTCCCTGTCACTCGTCGACGAGGTAGTTTGCAAGAGGGTGTCATAGAATTGGTCTTTCAGACCATCTGGTAGCCCCGGTTGAGGTGCATAGGCTGAGATGACAGTAGCTAATCTATGATGAAGCACTAGTCTGATCTTAAGTACTCTGTCACTTACTCTAACGACCTCGATTACCTTATCCACCCATTTCTCCGCTAGAAGTATTCCTACGCCCCCGACCCCGTCAGTGTTCCCTGCCCAGAAAATCTTGTACCTGTGTTCTTTGCCTGTGAGGAACCTCGCAGAACCTCCTCTCCATCTTACTTCCTGGATGCAGCACATATCTACGCGTCTCCGTTCAAGCATCTCAACAATTTCACCAGATCTACCTTTCAGCGTGCCGACGTTGAGAGTGCCAATCCTAACAGTATGGGTGTTGGGGGTGTGGGCCTGTAGCCTGGGAAGGGGAAAAGCAGTGTCGTGTACCTGAAAAGAAAACTTGCAATTGGAAGAATTCATAAGCAAAACAGTACCTACAACCTGCAAACATTTCTCAAACTTAATGCGCTACCCAAAGGTAGGGGAGAGGATGGCCAAGGCTACTAGATGGGTTCCGGGAGACAGCCGAGGTTGACAGGATGACAGAGGAATGAACTTCCGGTGGAGGGGGTGGGAGGGCGGGTTACCGCCAGCGAGTAGATATGGCTCTTAATTGTAGATTTTAAATATTTGAGAGACAACAATGCATAAATCGTAATTTTTAAAAGAGCAATGAATTCTAGGTGATTAGAATATAACGTAGCATGAATTTTATATATATATATATATATATATAAAGAATGGAGTAAACGCATATTATAACTGCATACTTTTATTCTGACATATGTTTCGAAGACTTACAATTTATGCGATCCATAGGAATCGGCGATGTTAAAAATGTAAACTTCTCCTCAGGGAAATGTATGGGAACCAGCTTAAACGTAAGACATTATAACCGAGTATGAGAACTATAGTTGGATAAGGTTATAACGGAATTCATACACAACTACGTACAAACCCACTTATATATACATACATACACACACATACACATATATATACATATATATATATACATATACATACATATACATACATATACACACACATATACATGTATACATACACATATATACACACATACACATACATAAGCACATACATATACAAACATGCATACATAAACGCTCAACCACACATATATAAAAATACATACATATATATATATATATATATATATATATATATATATATATATATATATATATATATATACACACACACATACATATTCACAAATACACTCATATATGAATATATATAAAAAGTTGCATAACTATATCTGTGCACAAGAATATACATGCAGTCAACCAAGCATATATACATGCATATTTATATATATTTTTTATAAATAATAACAATAAAAATAAAAATAAAAATACATATATATACAAAAATGTATACAAACACATCTAGTTTCATACAAAAACATGAATATATATACACACCCACACCCACAGATACACGTGTATATATTAACACTTATACACGTACAATCGCACACACATATATATTTTTTATGTATTTCTTGTTACATGTATTTATATAGAGACTCATATGCAATTTAATACACTCCCTAGTACGTATGAATTACTGTTGATGTGTGGTAATTATTAATAAAGTAGAGGGATATTTATCTGAAGGTAATTCATATATTAGTGAATGAGATGTTAAATGATTGAAAATTAATTAATGAATAAAAGAATAATAAAGTTAATGGGTTGTCTATTAATCTACATGAAATGATTACTTTATTATTATATGTAAGAAAAGTTGGACTGAATTAGGGGTTGAAAGAGTAAATATTGCTTAAGAAGACAAAGTTACTACAGTAATTCCGTAACATATTTATTAGTGTAAAAGTTTTATTGAGATTTGAAAATCACAATATATTATGTTGATCAGTAAATTATTCATCAAATAATGAGATATTAAAATGATTGGGATATATCTTGTTACAAGAATAAATACTTAAACTATGATTGATAAAAATTAAGGATGTTTCTAGGAACATTGAAATGATGAATTAGGATCGTAGATTTAGAAAACTCTCACTAAGAAAGCCAGGAACATAAATAACTCTTATTATTGCTAAACAAATTGGTGAATAAATTGGAAGTCGTAAATTAATGATATTGAGGTACAATGAAATATGGAAAAGAAGAAGTAAGGTTAATAAAGCATTGCATATTATGTAATTGTTGTGGGTAAATTTTACTATGAATTAAACCAAAAATAATGCGCTATTTTATGTTCAAAGATTTTATATGTGTTCTAATTTAGGTTAACAAATAAAGAATGTTTAGATAAATTATGTCAATCGTAATCAATCTATGATATCTTCTAACATATGAGGGAGTTAATGACATGTTTTACTAGAACTATTTGAGGAACTCATGTATTACGGGTTAATATGATAGCGTTTTATAAAAAAAGTGATTGTTATTTAAATGCTGAAAATACGTGTTGCTGCCAATGGTTACCAGTTTATTCTTTGAAAATAATATAAAGTATAGCTCAGTATTACATAAGGAACAGAATCTTCCACCCTCTTCATATGGCCTAGAAGTAGAAAAAATAAGCCAGTCTAGTTTAAATTTTATGTTATTATCTTTAAGTTCCCAAATTAGTTTACTAAGGCTCGTGGTATTACGTTTGTTTCTATCTCTAAAGGTGGAAAAATGATTAGAAATTCTAGTGGATATTGATGAAGAGGAAGATCCAATATAAAAGGAAATATTTGTAGGAGTACTGACTTGGCATTGATAAATAGTGTTTTTGAGTTTGGCATTATCACTTAAAAAACTAATTCTTTTGCTATTAACTTCAGAAATCATGATATATATATATATATATATATATATATATATATATTTATTTATTTATTTATTTATGCGTTTCAGCCAAGTGGCTGTGGTCATGCTGGAGCACCACCGTGACTTTCCTTCTTTATGCTCTGCTCTCTTCACGTTCCTTGCATGGCTCTTCTCCTGCACCTGATATAATCCAAAACTGTGTCTCATTTCGAGCCATTGGTTCGTCTGGTATCGTGGAGAGGAAAGCATAGAGTTTTGTTTTGAAGACCTCCACATCTGTGTCTTGCAGGTCTCTCAAATGTATTAATACATGCATGAGAGACCGATTGTTGAAACTGGCACCTGTATGTACCCATGCATGGGTTGATATATAATATTTATTATAATAGACTGGGTATATAGGCATGTGCATACTTGAGTGTATGGATGTTGTAAGTGAGTGTGCATACGTGTATGTGAGTGTACCTAGGTGTATATGTATATACATATATTTATATGAATGTGTGTATAAGCATGTATATGTATGGTGAATTTTTGTGTGTATGAATGCATGAGCAAATTGTAGTATTTTGTAAGTATTTTAATAATTAATTTTAAATTGTAATTATTAATTCAATTAGTTGATATTTACTTTTACTTATTTAATTGAGCACTAGGCTGACTGATTTATAGATTGTTTAGCCAATTAGCTGTGAAATTAGCTGTCTGGTGGGCTAGTCAGCTCACTGATTAGATGCACTGAATGGTCGACCAACAGTCTCCAATTTAGGCCACTGACTCTAGTTATTACCTCCCCTTAGCCATAAATATTTCCCTAATTTTCCTACGGAATATATTCTTTTCGTTGTTTTTATTAATTTCACATTCCTATCTAAAAAAAAAAAAACAACTTTTGGACCCCCCCCCCCCTCCAGCCGTCTTATTTCCTAAATATCTGAATAGATTTCTCTCTTAACATTTATTCCATAATATTTATCTTTTAAATCTAGTATATACTATCCTAAGCGTTTTAGGGCTCCTTACAACCTACACCATTTTCCCAAACAAAAGACCGGCTATTGAGACCATATAACGGTCTCAATAGCCAGTCTTTTGTTTTTAAATTTCAACTGACCAATTATATCGAACGTTAGACCTTGACCTATCTCACTTCGTACAACAGGTAGAAGGGCTTAACCAACTACTAGTAAAGGAAAAATTACATTTAATCAATTAGCACTTTATAATGATAAATACAATTAATTAGTACTATAAACATAATTTTTAAAAAATATTATGATTAATTTAAAACCTTAATGCAACTTCACACCTTCTCCGACTAAAACCTATTGGCGTATCCCACTATTATTTTTATTTTATTATTTATCCAACCTACCCTCCCCCCGTACAAAGGATTAACCCACCAATTACTATTTTAAGTTTAGTCATTTACTTAAAATCCCAAGGAGATACACAAGCAAAATGGTATGATTACAACCATATTCAACTTTTCGTTTTTCTTCTCTAGGCTCTTCTGTTTTTTATTTATTCTTCACTCTGACGAAGCTCCAGGCTTCAGATTGGTTTTATTACCAAATATGATAAATATTTTTAGCATATCAATGGCAATACTATACAACAGTGGAAACAGAAACAGCTGTTAGATGGAATGCAGTCTATTTGTATTGAATTAATAAATAATAATTAATGTATGTCAATTGTTGTTCATCAATATTTTTCCATTTTCTGTTTTCTTTAAATTTTGATTCTTGATAAACTCATGTTTAACCTTGTCTTTACCTATAATTTATGAACATAATATGCTTGCATGTGTATGCCTATGGTTAAACATAGGTAATATACCGGTAGCATAATGGATACTTCAATCCCTTAGACGGTTATTTTAACCTCTCACTCAGCTAACTTATACATAAATACACACACACATACACATATATATATATATATATATATATATATATAATTCATAATATAGGCATTAACTATAGTATATTGTGTTATGACACCTGTCACTGGTGGCTACAGTAAACATTACTTGTTCAAAACCATTCATATTCTGCCAATTTATTTCCGTTTCTTAGTTTACTAGTTCCAACCAATGGGTTGTGACCTCGGGCTGAATTTCAAAGCGTGATTTGCTAGAAAGAACAGTCAAGTCTTTCTCAAATTATATCCCTCCTTGAATGATATTACTATGCTGATTTACCTGCACGTCGAGAAAATATCTTGGTTGTAATCGGACTACATTCGAGCAGAGGTTTGCTCATTCATGACTTATTTAGAGTAAGCAACAGCCACAGCAGCAACAATAGAAACAACAACAACAGCAGCAGCAACAATATCAACTGTAACTACAACAAACAAAAGAGGGATTAAAATAAATGTGTCTTGGTTTAGATTTACAGATCTTTACGCGAAATGTTCTTTACACGTCTCAAATCGACAACAAACAAGCAGAGTGGCTGAAATCGATCAAATTCTCCCTGAAAATTTGTAGTTCTGTTAGAAATCAATATACATTAAATAATTTTCTGGAGCTTGAAGCGATTCAACATCACTACACTAAGAAGACTAACATCCATCCATATTTGTGATCAGGTTCTGCAATATCTCAAGGTTCAAAAGCCCACAGATCTTCAATGCCCTGCTACAAAAATTAAGAAACCTACACCATGTGGATGTAAATGTCTTCAAAAACGAACAGATGAGGGCAGCGGTGTCAAACTCCCTCATACACCAAATGAGCCAACAACCAGAACAAAGGAACATACAGGAGTGGTGATGTGAAATCCTACCCCACTGAAAAATCACGGTGGTGATCCAGTATGACCGCATCTGCAAGGCAGAAACAACGCACAGAAGATAAAAGAATATATATATTTAAATCTTTTACTTCTTTAATTCATTAGATTACATCCATACTGGGGCACTGCCTTGAAAAGTCTTGTCGAATAAATCGAACCTAGTGCTTACTTTTTGAGTTTCCGTTTGCCAAATCCACTTACAAGTCTTTGGTAGGTGCGTATCTATAGTAGAAGACATTTGTCCAATCTGCCAGGCAGGGAGAGACGGGCTTTCATAAAGTTTCCATCTACCAAATTCACTCACAAGACATTGGTCGACACTGGGCAATAGTTAAAATCAATTGCCTACAATGTCCCACAGTAGGTCTTACATACCAGTTAAGCGTTGGAGTGCACTTATTCACTAACCGCTTCATAATGAAAAAGAAAAAAAAAAAAAATTGTGGTCTTGAGTATAAATCAGGAGAAGTTATTAATAAAATATTAAAATGTAAGCGGCGAGCTGAGAGAAACGTTAGCGCCGCCTTGGAAAAAATGCTTAACGACATTTCTTCAGCTTTTATGTTCTGAGTTCAAATTCCATCAAGATCGACTTATCCTTTCGAGATCAGTAGAAAAAGTACCAGCTTAGTGCTGGACATCGATATAATTGACTTAGCCACTCTCTCCAATAAGATACTAAGATCTAAGGGAAATAGCCATCACACTACACGGACGATATCAAGAGACATCAGCAATATCTTCACAGGGAGCAATCATGACCACCGCCACCACTAACTAATGTTAAAACAAACATGTAGTAATGGTAGAAGGCAGCAAAATATTAGAATCGTTTGCACGTCCGACAAAATGCCTACTGGTACTTTTTGCACCAAGGTTCACCTTTCACTTTCATCAATTGGTTCCATAAAACAAGTAATAGTTGAGCAATAGGGTCAATTTATTCGACTTTCCCTGCCCCTCAGATTTCGTTTACGAAATTCGTTCCTGAAATTCAATAGAAGGGATGCGAATTCATACAAGGATGTGCAATGAGCGGAAGCTGGGTAACAACTGATGCTCTTCCGCTGGCCCTCCCCCCAGTTTGTCGCCAGTCATATTTTGCTGGCTTGCGTGTTCGTCACTCGAGACGAGACGTTTTGTATTCGAAAAGTTGTTCGGAAACCGAACTACCGCTGTGTTTGTAGTGATGGTGATGGCGGCGACGGGGTGCTGGACGTAAAACGTGACCTGACTTCTGATATGACGATGACCAAGATGCTATAGTCAAAGCTGTAACATCATTCGATCATGGGTCTGTAGCAGTCAGTATTGACCCATGAATAACCAACAACAATACCAACAGCCTCCTACACACTGGTTACCTCTCAATCAAAAACACTCTGATCCTATCCATCGTATCGCCATCTTCTACATTTTATGGTCTACAAAAGTAAGGGTTAACTTTACAGTTCCCATCAGTTTCTTATTAAAAGACATTTCGTCGACATCACCGCCGCTGACACTATCACTACTATCGTCATCTTCGTCGGTAACACCACCACCGCCGCCTCTACAGTGTCCGTCGCTGCGGCCGCGCCACTAACTTCTCTGCTCCCAACGACGACTTTCCTCACTGCTTCACATCCCTATAACCTCCAACCTCTCACTGTTGCCACTACTGCCATCGTTATCGTCGTCATAGTGATAATCAGCATCGATTTACCATCTTACGCTATTGTATTCTTCGGTGCAATATACGGCAATACACAGCAATTGTTATAGGGAGGTTTATGGAGGAAGAAACCGATTTCGTGACTCTCAAAGCTTCAAACGAACAAGGGAGATTACTCATGTACAGCAAAATAAGGGAAACAACTCATTATAATGCAAATATACGGAAACTTGGTGAAAATGAATTGATAAATAGGCTTTATAAAGGGCAATACACACACACACACACACACGTGTACAACTACACTCAAGCCTTCTTTCTCACGCACGAGCAGGTGTGTTTGTGTATGTATATATAAATACATATACAACATATACGTATATATCTGTATATCTGATTGTACGTGTACGTGTGTGTGTGTGTGTGTGTGTATATATATATATTTCATGTTGAGAACAATTTAGGTCTTATTAGACACAAGATGTGATCTATTTCTAGCACATTGAATGTCCACGTTAGTGGTCAACGTCATATATATATATATATATATATATATATATATATATATATCTTTTTACTTGTTTCAGTCATTTGACTGCGGCCATGCTGGGGCACTGCCTTTAGTCGAGCAAATCAACCCCGGGACTTATTCTTTGTAAGCGCAGTACTTATTCTATCGGTCTCTTTTGCCGAACCGCTAAACACACCAGCATCGGTTGTCAAGCAATGCTAGGGGGACAAACACAGACACAAAAACACACACATATATATATATATATATGTTTTGTATTAAAAACTAATTAACCAATGTTGGTCAAAAGTTTTCTCTGTTTTCTGCTTATTTAAACTCGATTCCTGATAAACTTTTGTTTATTCTGTTATTACCTGTACCCCATGAGCATAGTGTGCTTGCACACCCATGCCCAGGGTTAACATAGGTAAATGATACCGGTAGTAAGAACGGATATTCTTATCCCGAAGACGATTTTTCCAACCGCTAACTCTGCTTATATATATATATATATATATATATATATATATATATATAATGGGAGAATTTACGAAAAAAACAACAAACGAGGACAGGTGGTGTAAACAACAAAAGGATGTATTAGTTTAACGCTCAGGAATAGAGAAAGTCTTTAACGTTTCGAACTACGTTCTTCAACAGAAAGAATAAGGAGAAAACAAGGAGAAAAACATTTTGAATGTCGTGGTCAGCGATCTATCATGGCGATTCGTTTCAAATTTTGTCACAAGGTCAGCAGGTTCGAGGGTAAGTCGATTACGTTGGTTCCAGTGTTCGACTGGCAGGTTATTTTATCACAAAATGCCTCCAAGCACTATGCCCAGCGTGCCTATGATTCTGCCAGCTCGTATATATATGACGGGCTTCTTTCAGTTTTTGTCTACCAAGTTCACTCCACAAGGCTTGGTCGGTCCAATGCTTTACTAGAAGAAAACAGTTGCTCAAGGTTCCACGTAGCGGGACTGAATCCCGAACCAAGTTCTTGTGAAGCAAACTTCTCACCACACAGCCACACGCACACATACATACATGCATGCATACACACGCATACATATATATATGTACATACATACACACGCATGCACACACACACAAATATATAGAGCGCTTGAAGGATATGTATTTTTGGTTCACTTACTGTTGGTATGAGTATTTCTCATCCGTTTCAATTAAGTAGCACCGTCCCGCGATGTTACTTTCTGCATTCATTCAGCTGCTCTAATATTCTTTTTTACTAAACACTCAAAGCCTACCAAATTTTGTAGGGTAGGGGGCTAGTCGATTACATCGACCCAGCTTTTCGCTGGTACTTTATTGACCCCGAAAGGATAAAAGGCAAAGTCGACCTCGGCGGAATTTGAACTCGGAACGTGCTAACGATTCTGCCAGCTCGCCACCTCCGCTGCTCTAATAATATTTTCTACTATTGGCACAATGCCTGACATTTTGGGGGAGGGCGCCAGTCGATTACATCGACCCCAGTGCTTAACTGGAACTTAACCTATAAGACCCCAAAAGAATGAAAGGTAAAGTCGACCCCGGCGACATTTGAACTCGGACCGTGACGACAGGCGAAATGCCGCCAAGCATTTCGCCCGTCCTGATCGCCGCCTCGAACTCTAATAATGCCATGACCCGTTCGCTTTCCAGTATAGTCTCATGTACTTATTTCTCTTTTTGTTGTTGTTCAATAGAATTCAAAGCCCCGTCCGGGCCGATCTTATGACTCCACCTTTATCCG